>NC_045434.1:157168249-157211222 GCF_002776525.5 Piliocolobus tephrosceles
TTTTTTTTTTGAGACGGAGTCTCGCTCTGTCACCCGGGCTGGAGTGCAGTGGCCGGATCTCAGCTCACTACAAGCTCTGCCTCCCGGGTTTAAGCCATTCTCCTGCCTCAGCCTCCTGAGTAGCTGGGACTACAGGCGCCCGCCACCTCGCCCGGCTAGTTTTTTTGTATTTTTTAGTAGAGACGGGGTTTCACCGTGTTAGCCAGGATGGTCTCGATCTCCTGACCTCGTGATCCGCCCGTCTCGGCCTCCCAAAGTGCTGGGATTACAGGCTTGAGCCACCGCGCCCGGCCAAATATTATGTTTTAAGTGTAATTTTACCAAACAATGAAAACATGAGGAAATTGAGGTTAAAAGGAAGTGTTTAAAAGAGGTTATAGAGTAGAAGATTTGATGCTAGAGAAGTTAAGGTGCAATAAGAATTTAGCGAGAAATGCAGTTAATTATTGGAGGGTAAATGATGTGGTGCCTGAGGTCTCCATGTTACCTCTTAACAATTTCTGTCCTTCAGACAGAAACTCTTAAATTTAATGTCTCAGAAAAGTCATATGCCTATATAGTAAAGCTACTGATTTCTTTTGGAACTTTTTTCTTTAAAATTATAGTTTATATGTAGTATTACTTGAAATCCAGGATTATTAACTAAGATGGACATTGTAGTTAATTGTGGTTGATGGGTTCTAATTTTGGATGGAGTCTAGGGAAGGGAAAGTTATTTATAGAAAGCCTGTTCCTTCTCACTGGACCAAACAACTCCTTCCCCTTGCAGTAGACTCATTACTTTTTAAGTAACCCCACCACCCATCTGGTGGGAGAGCCATCCAAATGAGAAACCTAAAATAATTGGTCCTTGGTAGAGGTTCATTATTTCTCCATTTTGTTCTTTAGGAGTTTTTAGGTGTTGATTTTTGTTTTACTTTAACCCATACCTTTAAAGGAATTCCAAAAAGAATGTTTATAGCTTACTTGGAATTTGTAACCTCAGCTCTGGGACAAGATTTTTTTTCTGAACGATTATTATCTAACATGTGCTGTTGCTCAGGGTCACAGCATGCTTGTCTATGTCTGTTACCATGCCACCGTGGTCCTGTGCCGAGTGCCCTTAGGGGGATTGAATCTTTCCAGTAGGCCATGTGTGAGATAGTAAGAGTCAGTGTGCAGTGTAGCCCATACTTGAGAATATGAATGTGTGTGCACTGTCATTTTGCTCTGGATAGAAGTAGGTTATTGTTGACTTATTTCTTCTGTGTTTGTTCCTGCAGCCCTCTTTTTCATATGTTGCTCGATCTCCCTTTCCCTTCTTGGTGCTTACACATCTCAGACCCTTTAGCCAAACGCTTGCCAATAACAGTATTTTGGTTCTCAGTTCTCACTATTTCCTCTGGTTATTGAGACTTTGAATAAAAAATGCACATAGCTATGCAGTGGGGTTTAGCTGGAAAAGGTGACCTTCTTCCAACTTCACCTCTACTTCTGGCTCCTCAAACAGTGGGTGTGCGGTAAGGTAGGGAAGTTGTTTTCCCATTTCTCACTGACCAGACTGTGAATATTTCCACATGGATTTTCTATTATTAACGTTACTCTGGTTCTTTGTTTTAAGATAAAAATTCTGAATGTACACGTAAAAACAGACAGAAAATATTATCACTACCATTTTACAGATCAGATTAAAAAACTGAGATTTAAAGTAGTCATGTACTACTCACAGCCACACAACTAGGATGAAGCAGAGCTAAAACTCAGCTCTCATTCACTGCCAAGCCTGTGGTCTTAGAGACATAAGGCAGCAGGACTTGGTGTCATTAAGGGACTGGGGAGAATGGTTCCATTCCCCCAAACCCTCCCCCAAAGAACTTCCTTGTATTTGATAATGGTCACACCTTCAACCCTTTTACCTCCTACCTGGGCTGACTGCAATAATCTGAAAGGGCCCTGTTTGAGGGGCAATGATAGTTACTGTGCAGAAGGGCTTCAAAGAATATGGATGGTGGTGCCAGTTTACCTCCTGGACTGTGGCTGCTGCTGCATGAGTTGGGTTAATGGTTAATCTGCTCTTGTGTGAGTCAGCTAATGCCCCTCCCAAATCATGTAATGCGTTAACCCAATTAAAAGACACCTGCCCAACTAATCTGAATGTCAGACCTGAGTGTCAGCTCCCATTTTACACTCTGTAAAAGGAAGGAGGATTTTAGCTTAACACTTGAAATCTTCAAAGAATGCAATTGATCTTCTTTTCAGCCAACAGAAAGACTGCTTTCCTGGTTGTGTGTGTGTGTGAGTGTTATTTAACTTAGTGTTGACATCAACTCTGTAGAATTGTATATGTACAGATAAGTAACTGGAAGCTCAGAAAGGTGAAGCCACTTATTCAAGTTCATGGAGTCAATTTTCTTTTTCCAACTCCAGGACACTAACTGTTGAGGTGGTTTGTTTAGTTTGCATCCTAGTGGATAACTGCTCTTCTTAGTGATGATGAGAATTTGAATATCTCTAAAGGGATGTTATTATCCTGGAGGTGTGAGACAGTGAAAAGAACAGGAGCTTTGAAGCTAGGTGTGCCCTGTTAAAACTTCAGTTCCTGCCTGTAATAGTGTAAACACTGGCAAATCACCTAATCTCACCTCAAAAGGTGATTGTGAGAATGAAAGCAGATGGCTGGGAGGTAAGGGTACTTAAATACACATTAGTCCTTTCCAGCTCCTCATTGCTGGAATTTGAGTGGACATCTCCAGCCATCTCAAGCAAATTGGTTAAATACTCAGTGCATTCTTAGAGATATTTTAATGTATTTTAATTAAAACACCTGCCATGTGACATTTTTAGGAAAATTTAGGGAAGGTCCTGTGAAACTAGGCAAATCATAAAGCTCCCATAGGTTGAGACTCAACAGACCAATCAGTGAGGCCCATTTGACCCAGGGGGCACTGGGCCAGGTGCCATGAGCATTCCAGGGATGAAGGGAAAAGCCTGCCATACTGGAACTGCAAAAAATCTGGTCAGGGAGATAAAGCACAAACAGAAGGAAAGACAAACAGCAATAGAAGACATTCAAGGACACATTTCCAAGGAGTGATGTAGGCAATAAATACTGTATGAATTCAGGACAGAGAGAGAGATCACTTAGAAAGGCCCAAAAAACCCTTCCTGACTCATTTTCTATACTTTCCTTCTGTCCCTTCATAGACCTGTGGGTTTGTCTTAGAGTTACTGGGGCACTTATCTCTCTGTAACAAGGTGGAGAAAATATTGCCATTGCTTTACAGCTGGTGCCAGATTTCTGCCTGAAAATTGAAGCATCTAGGCTTGGAAAAAATCAGTTGGAAAATTAGGTGTAATCGAATAAATAGGTTGGAACATGCTTGAGGTAGAAAATTGAGACCAAGGATCCAGCTGTTAGAGGAGGGTCAACTTGCTGTGCATACTGCAGGGAGGTTTTGGAAATTTTGAGTGGCAAAATGAAGATGAGATGAATGGTGATGGAGAACACGAGGGCAAAAGGAGGGAGGGCAGAGGGAAAATGGAGAAAGCAGCCATCAGAGCAGCAGAGCTGGGATTCCTACCTCCCTACATCTTCAGGGATGGCTGCCAAACCCAGGGAGCCTTGTGTGAGTGCCTTCATTGTAACATGGTACAAAACAGAGTAGAATGAGGAGGTGGAAGTGGCCCTCCAGAAGTTACCTCGCTCTTGAAAGGGCTTTACACTTCCACAGTTCAGGCAATGTGTTGAGAGTTCAAACCAAGTTTACCCAGATCTTTCAGCAACGAAAGGGCCTCATCTGACTTCTGAGTTTTATCTCCAAGACTTTTCTTTTTCCTTCTTGAGCTTTCCCTCCCCTCAAAAGCTTACTTAGTACAGTGTCTGATGTATAGCAGATGCTCTATAAGTATCTGTCATGCTGAATCAAATATAAATATTGTATTATACATGGTTTCTGCTGTCATGGTACCTAACATTGAGGGAAGACAATACACATGCGTTTCAGACACAAAAATAAACCTAATCTTAACAATTCTGGGAAGGATATAAATGCCAATTAAATAGGCCTAACACTTTTCTGCCTCTTTGATTTTTCAGTGTCCTTCATGGTTCATTCATATTTCACAAGCCCCATGAAGTCTATCTGGATTTTCGGTGATGTTTCCTGTCTCTGAAATCTTATGACATTTATGTCTGTATCAGCCATTTGATGCTTGATTCTCTATTTTTCAGATGGATGTCTTGCCTTTTCCTCTACACACTACAGGAAGAGTGACCACCCCTGCCAAGGGCCTAGTATAGTACCCTATACATGTAGCTGATCAGTTGATTGTTACTGATCATGCATCATGTTATCAAAAACTAACACGATGCTTGGCACATACTTGTACTGAATAAGTATTTGCTGAATTGACTTGAAGCATTGGATGCCATAGACCTCTGAGAATATATAATTTCTATGTGTCACTCTCCTAGCAGAATAAGAGAAAATTAGAACTTGGGAAGAGGTCACATCTAATTCTTTTCTATTTTTATTTTATTTTATTTCTTTTTTTTTAAGAAATGAGGTCTCACTCTGTCGCCCATTCTGGGGTGCAGTGGCACGATCATAGCTCACTACAGCCTCAAACTCCTGGGGTCAAGCAATCCTTCCACCTCGGCTTCCAAGTAGTTGGAGCTATAGCTGCACACCATTGTGCATGGCTAATTTTTATTCATTTTTTTTTTATAGACAGGAAGTCTCACTATGTTGCCCAGGCTAGTCTTAACTCCTCAAGTGATCCTCCTGCCTTGGAATTCCAAAATGCTGGGATTAGCGATTAGCGGCAGGGGCCACTGTGCCTGGCCAATTCTTGTTCAGCTACAATTTATTTTCCTATTGCTTTTTGGAATGTAATTTAAACTTTACACTTCAGTTATCCCATTTGTCAAATGCATACATGATTTTGTGGCCAATAAGTTGTACGTGGACACAGTAAAGTTAAAAAAATAAAGATGCACAGGATTTTGATGCTGATAGGCATCATAAAATAATGTGATCCAAACTAAGGAGATATCTGAGCTCAGAGACATTAAAAAGACTGCCCTAAGTTTTTTTTTAAATCTATGAAAGGGCTCATCCAGCATACAAGTGTCCTGCTTTCTGATCCAGCGGTCTTTCCAGCACCCCGGGCTTGGTTGTCAGAATAGCATTTGCTCATAAGGTGTTTTAATTATTAATACAGTATACTAAATCCCAGGAGTAGAATAAGCCTCATTATCATGGTTAGTAAGTCAGCCCAAAGCAATCTCATATTCCTGTAAAACTGAATGGATTTTAAAGTAAAACATCCTTGGGCCCACTGGCCTCAGAGGGGGCCATCATCTCATTTACCTATTTTTCAAAAACCCCATAAATGAGTGTTTGGTATGGACATTCATTATGTCTTAAGCTTTATTGATTCTGTTATGTTGCTATTAATTATAGGAACCACAAAAGCTTTTAATTAGATTAAAGCCATAATAAATAAGATTAGTAACACTTATTCTGCTCTGTATGTTAAGTGTTTTTATAACAAACTAATGTTTATCTTTCTGGACATTACTATATTGATATCCTGTACAATAATTAAATCAGATTTTTTGAGTTGTTTTAGGCAAAAAGATTTGAGTGGTTTTTTTGTTTGTTTGTTTTGTTTTTGAGATGTAGTCTTGCTCTGTTGGCCAGGCTGGAGTGTAGTGGTGTGATCTCAGCTCGCTGCAACCTCTGCCTCCTGAGTTCAAGTTATTCTCCTGCCTCAGCTTCCTGAGTAGCTGAGACTACAGGCACGTGCCACCACACCCAGCTAATTTTTGTATTTTTAGTAGAGACGGGGTTTCACCACATTGGCCAGGATGGTCTCAATCTCTTGACCTTGTGATCTGTCCACCTCAGCCTACCATGCCCAGCCAAGTATATTTTAATAACTACTGATGTTAACTACCATCGTTAATCCTCCTTATAATCCTACAAAGTGGACATTAGCATCATCCTTACTTACTGATGATGATGAAATTAAAGCTTATGGAAATTCAGTATCTTGCTCAAGATCCCACAGTAGGGAAGCCAGGATTAAATGAGATAACACATATGTACTTAGCACAGTGCCGGGCAGATAGTGTGTTCAATAAATGCAAGTAAGAGATTCAGTATGAAGTGAAAATAAGTTAAAAATAAGGGCCGGGTACGGTGGCTCATGCCTGTAATCCCAGCACTTTGGGAGGCTGAAGCGTGCAGATCATGAGGTCAGGAGATCCAGACCATCCTGGCTAACACGGTGAAACCCTGTCTCTACTAAAAACACAAAAAATTAGCCGGGCCTGGTGGTGGGTGCCTGTAGTCCCAGCTACTTGGGAGGCTGAGGCAGGAGAATGGTGTGAACCCGGGAGGTGGAGCTTGCAGTGAGCCAAGATCACTCCCCAGAGCAAGACTCCATCTCAAAAAAAAAAAAAAAAAAAAAAAAAAAAAAAAAAATGGCTGAGTGCAGTGGCTCATGCCTATACTTTGGGATGCTGAGACAGGAGGACTGCTTGAGCCCAGGGGTTCAAGACCAGCCTGGGCAACATAGTAAGTCCTCATCTCTACAAAAAATAAAACAAAATTTAGCTGGGCGTGGTGGCATGCACTTGTAGTCATAGCTACTTGGGAGACTGAGGTGGGAGGATGGCCTGAGCCAGGAGGTCAAGGCTGGAGTGAGCTATGGTTGTGCCACTACACTCCAACTTGGGTAACAGAGGGAGATCCTGTCTGGAAAAAAAAAAAAAAGAAGAAGCTGTTGTGAGGATAATATAGAAAGTACATTATAAGTTTCTATATGTCTGTATCCTATATATGTAATAGATATATGATTAAATTTTGATTCTGAACTTCTTAACAATCAGATCAAAGGGAGAAATACAATCAGCTATGTAAGTGATAAGGAACATTGCCCAAGAGAAGTATAGCTATTTCTGGAGCTCAGACCTAAGGGCACTCTTTCAAGACACAGGATCTAATACCCCAGCAAGGACCCTAGAGAATGAGGTAAACTTACCGTGGGGTGGCTCTTAGAAGCCTGGAAAAGGTGGTTGCTAAACCTTGGTAAAGTGGAGAAGCCCAAGTTGCCCTGGCAGAAGGTAGAGGAAAGATTAAAAGGCTGAGGGAAGGGGCATGTTAGGATGGAAATATCATGTAAGACCAGAAGACCCACTGAGGATTATGTTCCATGTGAGGCCCAAAGAACACACTATTCACTAAGACCATTCAGAATACACTGTTGGCCGAGCGTGGTATCTCACACCTGTAATCCCAGCACTTTGGGAGGCTCAGGTGGGCAGATCACGAGGTCAGGAGATCAAGACCATCCTGGCTAACATGGTGAAACCCCGTCTCTACTAAAAACTACAAGAAAATTAGCCGGGCGTGGTGGCAGGCGCCTGTAGTCCCAGCTACTTGGGAGGCTGAGGCAGGAGAATGATGTGACCCCAGGAGGTGGAGGGTGCAGTGAGCTGAGATCACACGACTGCACTCCAGTCTGGGTGATAGAGCGAGACTCCATTTCTAAAAAAAAAAAAAGTAGAATACACTGTTGAGAGAGACATCGGCGTCACTAAGAAGTATAATAGTCGCCTCCTCTGCACGGCATTGCTCAAAGTAGGAGAGTGATCCCAGAGCCGAGCTCCTCAACAGCCGTGGGCATGATGGGGATTCTGGCCAAGGAATAGAGACCAGCTGGAAGTGCGTAACTCCCAGAAGCCATGAGGTCACAATTACGTAATAACCAACAAGGTCAGAGAGCAGCCAAGGTGGCATGATCTGCAGGAATTGCAAAGATGGTTAATAGTGCATAGTGTCCTTTAGGGGGAAATATGTAGCCAAAAAAGATGCTACATAAAATCTCAAAATGTGTGGGTCCATGACTGTGGAGTTCACATGTCAAATATAACACCACCCAGAGCAGCTGACTTCACAGAGTGTGGAAATGGCTTTGGAAAGGCACACCTGCAGCGATAGGAGGCAACCCTCTAATAGGCTGGGATAACATCCTGCAGGATATGCATTGAATCAGAGACCTCTGTATGGCACTGTGTCCACAATAAAAAGAATAAATGGATCTGGGAACAAAGGGGTCAAAGTAGGCGTGTTCCCACTTACCATCACTCCCAGTGACCCACTGGGAACTATCCTTCCAGTCCCCAAAACTCTGTGTTAATCAAGGGGTAAGGACCTGGTCCCCAAACTCAGTGTACTCTTGCCAGGGGACATAACAAAGGTCCCATTGAATTACAAATTACTGCTGCCACCAGGGCACTTTGAAATCCTTGTCTCCAGGGACCAGCAGGAGAAAAGAGTCACCATCATGACAGGGGAAATCCATCCTCATCAGCCCGAGGAAGTGGATGGGGTTAGGGAGGAAGATGTGTGGAATCCAGATCTCCTTGGGCATTTCCTGGTACTCCCTTGACTCATTGGAATTAGGATTGGGTGTGTGTAGTGCTCCTGGCCTGAGAAGGGTATGACTACAAAGGGCTCAGATCCACGAGGAATGAAGATTTGGGTCACATCACCACATAACATCTCTCAATAAGCTATCAGGACTTGCCAAGGTGATAGCTAAGGGTGAGGGAAATGGACCGTGCAGAAGGGACAGGATGAGAACCAGGTTGGGCCTGAGAACTGGCCATATAGTTTGTCCTATTAACCTATCACTTCTAAGCTTCCCTTCAGGAAGAGCAGTCCATGGACTTGTGGAGAGGCTGCTCCCAAGCACGCATGTAGAGGTGGATCTGTGCAGTCCAGTGTACGAAATGTGGCCACCATGATCTCCTGCTGTGGAAGCATGACTGACTGACAGCCCCAACTGTTGCCTCTGCGCACACACCACCATGTTTGCACAGAGCTGGGCTTTCCATACCAATGACTGAGCATGGCAGGTATATGAAAGCTGGTCAGTTCTTTTGGGGTGCAGTGGTGCATGCCTATAGTTGTAGCTGCACAGGAGGCTAAGGCCGATCACCTGAGGCCAGGAGTTCAAGGCTGTAGTGTACTATGATCACTCCTGTGTATAGCCACTCCACTCCAGCTCAGGCAATACAGTGAGATCCCTGATTCTAAAAGAAAAAAAAAAAAAGGCTATACAAAATTAGCTGGGCATGGTGGTACCTGCCTGTAATCCCAGCTGCGTGAGGCTGAGGCAGGAGAATAGCTTGAATCTGGGAGGCAGAGGTTGCAGTGGGTGGAGATTGCACCATTGCACTCCAGCCTGGGCAACAAGGGTGAAACTGTATCAGAAGAGAGAGAGAGAGAGAAAGAAAGAGAAAGAAAAGAAGAAGAAGAAGAAGGAGAAGGAGAAGAAGAAGAAGGGGAAGAAGGAGGAGGAGGAGGAGGAGGAGAAGAAGAAAGGAGGGAAGGAAGGAAAGAGAGAGGAAGAGAGGAATAAAGGAAGAAAGAAAGAAAATGCTGGCTAATTCCTGTGAGCAGTGGCCACTTTGGCTCAAGGACTCTGATTGGCCTAACCAGGGCTTTTTTGGAATTGTGCTATAGTCTTTGACTCTCTATCCCCATAATCTCCTTTTCCCTCTCTTCTTCCACAGATGTCAGAGCTGCAGCATGGTCTGGAGGCTTTCCATGCTTTCTTTCTTTTTTTTTTTTTTTTTTCTGCTTTCTCTCCCTTGATCCTTCACAGGCATTTTCCCCAATACATCTCTTGCCTGGCTAATCCTTGTCTGATGAGTTTCCAGATGGACCTGAATTAAGTATGTTCCCCAGCTACCTGCTAACTAGTTAAAGGCAGATCCATATGCCATACTATGGTAGGGAGAGTTAGTTTATATATACCTTCTTACCTAACCTTCATAATCATTTACTGAGGTAAATAGGCTAGGTAGTATGATTCCAATTTTATTTATAAGGAAACAGGATTAATTTAGGAACTTACCTGGGATATACACTAGTAAGTGGCAGAGCTGAGCTGAAATTTAAACTTAAGTTGGTATCACTCCAAAGTTACCTTAACTACTCATCTGTGGGGCAGTTAGACTGAGAGTGAAGTTGACATCTTATGAGAGTTGAAGTATCTGAGGAAGATAAAGTTGATGCTCTACAGAAGTTGAGGGAGGAAGTTCTCCAAATCAGAATCAAGTTTTTTCCTCAAGCAATGACTTTAGGATAATACCAAATATGTGATACCTATGTATTGAATTCATGACAGAGTTACCAAAGTTCTCCTTTGGACAATTACCTGAAAGTTTTTAGTCTAAAAAGATAATGTGGGCATTTACAATTATATATACATACACGATTCATTTGCTTTTCATCTTTTTTTTTTACTGAATTGTATCTTTAGCAAATATCTGCTGAACTTTTATTATATGTCATGCATGATACCTGTAAGGTAAAATATTATATACATCCCCTTTCCTTCCCGTTACGTTTAATCTGATTTTTTTTTTTTTTTTCCTGAGATGGAGTCTTGCTCTGTCGCCCGGGCTGGAGTGCAGTGGCCGGATCTCAGCTCACTGCAAGCTCCGCCTCCCGGGTTCACGCCATTCTCCTGCCTCAGCCTCCCGAGTAGCTGGGACTACAGGCGCCCGCCACCTCGCCCGGCTAGTTTTTTGTACTTTTTTTTTTAATTAGAGACGAGGTTTCACCGTGTTAGCCAGGATGGTCTCGATCTCCTGACCTTGTGATCCGCCCGTCTCGGCCTCCCAAAGTGCTGGGATTACAGGCTTGAGCCACCGCGCCCGGCCTAATCCGATTTTTTCTTACTGTCTGTCATTATGAATAAGTATTTTAGACAGCCTACTGTTTGCATGGTATTAAGCAAGAGAAAATGGCCTCCTTCCTGTAAGTCTAATCATTTCACCACCTGATTCAATGGGTTAGTGAGCATGTAGAGAAAGATCTGCTCAGTCAGCATCAAAGTTTATTTCAGCTGTAAGCTGTGAGAGGTTCAACATTTGATTTTCCTTTTCCTTTTCTTTTTTTTTTTTTGCAAAGTGAGATGAGGGAAGGGATTGTTAAACAAAGGGTGAACATTTACTTAATACTATATTTTCAGTAGAAAATGACAGTCTTGATTTAAAAAAATAGCAATTTTGACACTTCAGAACATCCATTGAAATCTTATATGGTTTAAATACTGAATGTGTAAAATATTTAGCTGCATAAAAGAGAATAAAAAAATAGAATGAACATGTATGTCTTCCTCCCCACTCTTTATATTCCTTAAATCTTTGTTTTCTTTCTTTCCTTCCTTCCTTCCTTCCTTCCTTCCTTCCTTCCTTCCTTCCTTCCTTCCTTCCTTCTTTCGTCTTTCTTTTTCTTTTTTTTGACAGAATCTTGTTCTGTTGTCCAGGCTGGAGTGCAGTGGCATAATCATGGCTCACTGTGGCCTCTACCTTCTGGGCTCAAGTAATCCTCCTGCCTCAGCCTTCTCAGTAGCTAGGACTACAGGTGCATGCCACCAAGTCCAGCTAATTTTTAATTTTTTTTATAGAGACTAGGGTCTTCCTATATTGCCTAGGCTGGTCTTGAACTCCTGGCCTCAAGCATTCCTCCCACCTTAACCTCCAAAAGTGCTGGAGTTACAGGCATAAGCCACCACACCCAGCCTATGCAAATAATTTTTTTTTTTTTTTTTTTTTTTGAGAGGGAGTCTCGCTCTGTCGCCCAGGCTGGAGTGCAGTGGCCGGATCTCAGCTCACTGCAAGCTCCACCTCCCGGGTTTACGCCATTCTCCTGCCTCAGCCTCCCGAGTAGCTGGGACTACAGGCGCCCGCCACCTTGCCTGGCTAGTTTTTTTTTGTATTTTTTAGTAGAGATGGGGTTTCACAGTGTTAGCCAGGATGGTCTCGATCTCCTGACCTCGTGATCCGCCCGTCTCGGCCTCCCAAAGTGCTGGGATTACGGGCTTGAGCCACCGCGCCCGGCCTGCAAATAATTTTTAAACAATAAATATTAAATGGTTTTTTTTTCTTTTGGAGACAGGGTCTCACTCTGTCACCCAGGCTGGAGTGCAGTGTTGGGATCGTGGCTCATGGCAGTTTTAACCTCCCAGGCTCAAGCAATCCTCCCACCTCAGCCTACTGAGTAGCTGGGACTACAGGCACAAGCCACCACACTGGGCTAATTTTTGTATTTTTTGCAGAGATGGAGTTTTGTCATGTTGCTCAGGCTGGTGTCAAACTCCTGAGCTCAAGTGGTCCACCCACCTTGACCTCCCAAAGTGCTGGGATTACAGCCATGAGCCACTGCATCCAGCCTAAACTGAATGTTAAAACAACTGCTTTAGAACACAGTCACAGAAATAGGATTGAGTAAAATGGACTATATAATTTTAGATTAATTCATAGATTAATATTGGCAAGTTACTTTCTATGCAGTTTCCACAAATCTACACTGTCCTGAAAAACGTACACCACATCAGGGTCTAAAACAGTGGACATTACAATTTTTCAAATAGTTTGTACCTTTAATGTTTTTAAAATGTATCTTGTAGCTTTAATTTGAATTTTTACAATTATTAAAGAAGTTAATGATTTTCTATGTGTTTTCTCACTAGTTTCTATTTTTCTTTTAACATATCAATGTGCATGTGGAACAGTAGGTAGGGGGAATACTATCTGTTTTTGTTCTTTGCCCACCATCTACTAGGGTCATGGTATCTTCTGTCAATGTGTAATAATGAGATCTTTAATGAAGATAGCAATATTTTATCTGTCATATTTTTTTCTTTTTTTGAGATAAGGTCCTGTTCTGTTGCCTAGGCTGCAGTACAGTGGCATGGTCATGGCTCACTGCAGCCTCAACCTCCCAGCCTCAATTGATCCTCCTGCCTCAGCCTCCTGAGTAGCGGGGACTATAGGTGCTTGGCACCACACTTGGCTGCTTTTTGCAGAGACACAGTTTCATCATGTTGCCCAGGTTTCTCTGTCATACTTTTTTTTTTTTTTTTGAGATGGAGTTTCACTCTCTTGCCCAGGCTCGAGTGCAGTGGCGTGATCTTGGCTCACTGCAACCTCCACCTCTCGAGTTCAAGCGATTCTCCTGCCTCAACCTCCTGAGTAGCTGGGATTACAGGCACGTGCCACCATGCCTAGCTAATTTTTGTATTTTTAGTAGAGACGGGTTTCACCATGTTGGCCAGGCTGGTCTCGAACTCTTGACCTCAAGTGAGGCCTTCCAAAGTGCTGAGATTACAGGCATAAGCCACCGTGCTCAGCCTTATCTGTCATACTTTTGATATGCATTTTACGGCATGTTATTTGCCCTAAAAAACTGTACATGCATAATTTTTCCATTTTCTTGTACTCAACCATGTTGAATTTTTGTGGGTTTTTGTTTGTTTGCATTGTGATGTTCTCTGTGATTCCAGAGGTATCCCCTCTCCTTAAGGTTAGATAGGCGAAAACAGCAAATATCTGTTGTGTGCCAACTATGTGCCAGGCACTATTCTGTACTGCAAACACAGAAGTGAAATAAGACAGAAAAAGTTCCTAGTCACGAAAATTGTTGAAAACAAGTAAATTAATAAATAATTAGAATAATGTTAGACAGTGATACAGATTAAGAAAACAATCAGGTCAGGAGCAGTGGCTCACGCCCATAATCCCAGCACTTTTTGGGAGACCAAGGTGGGAGGATTGCTTGCGTCCAGGAATTTGAGCCCTGGGCAACATACAGAGACCCTGTCTCTACAAAAAATAAAATTAGCTGGGTGTGTGACATCAATCTGTGTCTCCAGCTACTTGGGAGTCTTAGGTGGGAGGATTACTTGAGCCTGGGAGATCAAGACTGCAGTGAGTTGTGACTGTGCCACTGCACTTCAAAGCAAGACTCTGACTCAAAAAAAAAAGTTATTTGCATGAAAAAGTTCATTCGTTATGAAGACTTGTGTAGAAACATTGAGATATGCTTACAAATTACAATTAAGTTTAAGGAACAGTTTACAAAGTGACATGTATGCCATGACTATATGAAAAATATGCCCCGTGGAAAAAGATAATGGGAAGAAAATATATAATATGGTGACTGATTTATATCACGTTTGCAAGATTACAGTCTATTTTTTCTCTAGATTCCAACTTTTGGAAAAAATTTCATGACTTGTACAATGGGGTTTTAGTTTAGTTTAGTGTTGTTGGCAGACATCATTGTTTTCATCTAACGTATCTTCCCATTGTTATCTAAGCAATAGCTTTTGCAGAGGAATAGACTGACAGGGACATGTTCTTTTGATGAAGATTTATGTGTGAAATTGTGTGTATGATTGACGGTTGGGCGGTTATTATTATTTTAGATAATTTTCTAATAAGAGGCTTCTACACTGCATTTGGTTTAATTAAATTTAGATGTATGTCATGGATTGCATGTTAGAAGGAAATATTTGTATTCTTTTGTTTTACACTATTGTGTCTCTCTTATGTATCATATGTGTATCATATATCATGTCACTTACTGTATCAGATGTATATGATATGTATATGTACATATATACATATATCATATGTATATGATATATGTATATAGACATATATCATATGTCACATACATATATACATATATCATATGTATATAGACATATATCCTATGTCACTGTACTATATATCATATGTCACTCTACTGAGTGACTTTTTTTTTTGAGATAGAGTCTCTCTGTCGCCTAGGCTGGAGTGCAGTGGTGTGCTTTCGGCTCACTGCAACCTCTGCCTCCCAGGTTCAAGCGGTTCTTGTGCCTCAGCCTCTCAAGTAGCTGGGATTACAGGTGCATGCCACGATGCCTGGCTAATTTTTGTATTTTTAGTAGAGACAGTTTTGCCATGTTGGCCAGGCTGGTCTTGAACTCCTGACCTCAGGTGATCCACCTGCCTTAGCCTCCCAAAGTGCTGGGACTGCAGGATTACAGGCATGAACCACTGTACCCGGCCCTTTTTGTTTTGTTTTGTTTTTTTGAGACGGAGTTTTTCTCTTGTTGCCCAGGCTGGAGTGCAGTGGTGCGATCTTGGCTCACTTCAACCTCTGCCTTCCGGGTTCAAGCTGTTTTCCTGCCTCAGCCTCCTGAGAAGCTGGAATTACAGGTGCCCACCACCATGCCCAACTAATTTTTTGTATTTTTAGTAGAGACATGGTTTCACCATGTTGACCAGGCTGGTTTTGAATGCCAGTCTTGGCCTCCCAAAGTGCTAGGACTACAGGTGTGAGCCACCGCCCCCGGCCTGTTTTTTTTTTTTTTTTTTTTTGAGACAGGGTCTCACTCTGTTTCCCAGGCTCGAGTGCAGTGGTACCATCCTAGCTCACTGCAGCCTTGATCTCCTGGGCTCAAGTGATCCTTCCACCTCGACTCCTGAGTAGCTGGGACCACAAGCATGTGCCACCACACTCAGTTATTTTTTGTATTTTTTTGTAGATATGGGGTTTTGCCATGTTGCCCAGACTGGTCTCATTTTGAACTCCTGGACGCATTTTGAACTCCTGAACTCCCGAAATGCTGGGATTACAGGTCTGAGCCACCATGCCTGGCTTAGTGACTTTTTAAAACTTTCCTATTCTCAAACATAAAACTGAATTTCTTTTCCTGCTTAGTCGGTGGCATCCAGTCAGTGGCATCCTTGGTCAGCTTGTCAACCAATTCAGAAAATTTAGGAGTCATGTGAGATTCCTCTTTCTGCCTCAATAGCCACAACTAATCAGTCACCAAGCACTGTCCATTCTACCTCCTCAGGCTATTTGCATCTTCCTTAGTATCCTTCCCCAGTCCACTGCCTTAGATAGGCTCTCATCTCTTGCAGCTTGCAGTTTTATGATGACATGTAATTAATCTCCTTGCCCTCCAATTCATCTTCCACATTATCCCTAGACTAGTGTTTCTCAGTGGGGTGTGATTTTGCACCCCAGGGGACATTTGGCAATGTCTGAAGACATTTTTGGAAGTCACAACTGGGAGAGGAGGAGGGTGGGGAGTTGTGGGGAAATGTGATGGGGGAACAAGAGGAGTTGCTACTGGCACCTAGTAGTCAGAGGTCAGAGATGCTGCTAAACATCCTACAATGCACAGGACACCTCCGCTACAACAAAGAATTTTCCAGCCCACAATGTCAATAGTGCTGAGGTTGAGAGCACTTGCCCTAGAGTGATTCTTCTAAAACAAAAACCTTAAATATCTCAAAAAAAAAAAAAAAACACTATTTTTTTTAGGCAAAAGTTTTTGCATGGGGTTCATCTTTTCTCATTCCCCAGTCACACAGCATATACTTATTTTTTTTTTAAGAGATGGGGTCTCACTCTGTTGCCCAGGCTTAAGTGCAGTGGTGTGATTCTAGCTCACTGCAGCCTTAATCTGCTGGGCTCAAGTGATCCTCCAGCATCAGCCTCCCAAGTAGCCAGTACTACAGGCATGTGCCACCATGCCCAGCTAGTTTACCTTTTTTTTTTTTTTTTTATTGAGAGGGAATCTCTCTCTGTTGCCCAGGCTGGAGTGCAGTGGCGCCATCTCAGCTCACTGCAACCTCTGCTTCCTGGTTTGAAGCAATTCTCGTGCCTCAGCCTCCCAGGTAGCTGAGATTATAGGCTCCCGCCACCACACCCAGCTAATTTTTGTATTTTTGTAGAGACGGGGTTTCGCCATGTTGGCCAGGCTGGTCTCAAACTCCTGACCTCAAGTGATCGGCCCACCTCGGCCTCCCAAAATACTGGGATTACAGGGACGAGCCACTGCACCTGGCCTTTTTTTTTTTTTTTTTTTTGAGACAGGGTCTTGCTATGTTGCCTAGGTTGGTCTCAAACTCCTGGCCTCAAGCACATCTCTTGCCTCAGCCTCCCAAAGTACTGAGATTACAGGCATGAGCCGCCACACCCAGCCAGCATATACTGCTACTGCCTGAATATGCCGCCACCTCCTGACTCCTGCCTCGTGTCTGCCACTTGAAGCTTCTTCTGACTTCCTCAGACTTGACTGGGTGACTGTCTTCTGTGATCGCCATTACAGGACTGGGAATCACACTGAATTGTTACTTGCTTGTCTCTCTGACTGCACGTTGAACATTCAGAGGTCAGGAACCTAGTCTTGTTTTTCCTCTGAATTCTCATCACCTAGCACAATGTCTGTTACAGACGAACAGATTAAACTGAATCCCTGATTCCACCCTGTGAACAGCCAGATTCATTCGTGGGCACAATGGGTTCACTGCTGCCTTCCTGACTTTCCTTTTTCTTTATCCTCCTCACCTGAAATGCTGTTCTTTCACGTTTCTGTCTCCCTTCATGTCACTCTCACCTGTTCTTTATGGTCCAGCTCAATAAAAACTCCTACCACTTCCTGAGCCCATGCCATGTGGGCTATATTATCATGGTTCACTTTCAGCAAAACCCCTTTAAGGAAGGCATTATCCCTATTTAACAGGTGAATAAAATGATGCAAACAGCCCTGAGGTGTTGTTCAGAGTGTGGCAGGCGAGACAAGACTTGCACACAAACACCCACAATGCAGGCAACCCAGCTTGCCTCCCTGTCTGCTCTGATCTCCGGTCTTCTCCCGTCCTCTTCTCTGTACTTCTGGAAGGCACTTTGGAGTTCATTTTGTCTACTGCTCAACTGAGAATTGAGTCAACTGAGAACTGTTTAGGGCAACACAGGTGGTTAGTGGTGGAGGCCAAACCTCAAATTCAGTAGTCCAATTCGGATGCTTGACTTTATTCCACACCCAGAATATCTTGCTCAGTTTCAGTTGCAGTAACTCAAGTGGTCAGGAACTGTCCAGCAGGGTTAGTGAAGTCAGCACAGGTGGGGCAGCCTCTGTCCACAGCCCTGAAGCTGCAGAATTCTGACCGTGCGCGGCCTGGGAGGATTTTCATCCAGGGATTGTCAGGGGGAAGTCGCTGGAGTGTTTTAAGCATGGGAGTGTGTGAAACAGACTTGAATTTTTAAAAGTTCATTGTAGAGAATTAATTGGGGGCTGGAGTGAATGCAGTGATTTAAGAGGTGTTCGTGGTCCCTTCAGGTGAGAGATGGTGGCAGCTCGGACCATGTTGCCGGAACGTAGACAAGTGAACTGACTGGAGAGATACCTAAAGAAATAAAATTGTTAGGATTTGTCCGTGGACTGCCTACGAAGTTTGAATCGTGGCTACAGTGTGACCTTGATTAAGATACTTAAGACTTAATTTGTTCCTCATGGATAAAATGATACTACTACTTTGAGAGGTTATTAGTGAAAAAATGAAAAGCGCTGTACATGTATTAGGTATCAGTGAATGTAGTTCTAACTCCTATTATGCATACGCTTTTTTTTTTTTCGTAAAGAGCTTTTAAAATACGGAATGGGTTGGATCTGCAGCAGCTTGTCGAAGCTGGGGGCTGTATTCTTAGGTTCTTTTTAGTCTAGTGCTCCGCTAGCTCCCCTCCTACTCAGCTGGGGTAAGAAGCGCAGCGTACACGGAGGAGGGGGATGCATTTCTGCATCGAGCGCACAAAGGTGTGGCGGAAGGGGCTCCAGGGCTGGGAGGGGTCAATCTACAGGCGAATCCTGGCAATTTTACTCCTCGCGCTGGCTGACCTCGCTTCCTAGATGAGTTTCTACATTCTAGAATCTAGAAGACGGGGTGAACAGAAACAAGTGGGGGTGGCTTCGCGAGCGAAGCCGGATGGGGGCGGGGCGGCTAGGCCGGAGGCGCAGATTCTCCGCCGGGACCGCGGCCCCGCCCCGCTTTCCGGGGCTGCCGCTGGTGACGTCGCGAGGGGGCGGGCCCGGCGACCGCGGGGGTGGGGCCGGCCGCGGGGCGGGGCGGGACGGGAGGTGGTGCGTCGCTGAGCGCAGGCCGCGGCGGCCGCGGAGTAGCCCGGAGCCGCAGACAGCGCGGGCCTGCGCCCTGTTCTGATTGTCCTCGCCGCGACCCTTCCTCAGCCCTGGGCGCGCGCGCGCTGGGGCCCCGGGGGGCTGGCCGCCTAGCGAGCCGGCCGGTCGACCCCAACCAGCGCAGCGACCCGGCGCCGCCCGGCCCAGGCGCACACGGAAGTGGTGAGTGTCACCGGGGGAGGTGGAGGAGCCGGGGTGGCCGCGGTCGGCAGGCGAGGGGCGCGCAACCCGGGCTAGCTGGAGGCGCGGCCACCGCTCTCGGTCGGTCCTCACGCTGCGCGGCCCGGGCTGCTCCTGAGCGCTGCCCAGGACCCCGCGACTCGGGCGGGGAAGGCGGGGATTTCCAGCCCCACGGAGCCGGCGGGCAGCGAGGAGGTCCCCGGGCGGGGGCCCCTGGCCGGGAGGGGAGCGGTTAAGCCAGGCCGCCCCCTCCCCCAGCGCGCACGGCAAGTTTTCACAAACAAGCCCGGAGCGCGCTGTCTGACATCCTGTTTATACCACCCCGAGATACAGGCGCGGGCTGGAGGGCTGACGTCCCTAGCTCCTTGCACCAACTTGACCGCCAGCTCCCGGCCGGGGTCGCGGCGCAGAAAGGTTTTCTTCTTCGGCCCCCGGACGGAGGCTGAGGGTCTTAGCTTTTTTCCTTCCTTGCGGTCTCAGCGAGGGAAAGTTTCTGGGATTTGGAGCTGGGTGTTGGGCGTCCGCGAACTCGGGAAACGCCCCCTCCCCTCTTGGATTCTGTTAGGAATCAGGCCTCAGGTAGCCAGCGAGAAGTGGGAAAGGTGACCCTGGGCGAGAGGACCAGGGAAGGGGAGCAGTGGGAGAGAAACACCCGGGGAATTGCAAATCCCACTGGAAAGGGACTGATTAACCGAAACGGACTGGTCTCTGGCTCCCTCACTCCAACTCCATCCGCGCGCGGTCAGCGACCAGGAGCATCAGAGAACTAATAAACACTCCTCCAAAGTCACTCCCCAGGGTCCCTGGGATGTGGGCTCCTTGGATGTGTGTTTACTAAGGAAATTCTAAATAAAAGATGCGATGTTTGCCAGGTGTTTGTGCACACGTTTTTTGGAGGGTTTGCACTCTATAATTTCCTGTGTGTTCCTGGGGAAGAGGACCCCGTCCTTCCTGCCACTCTTCTTACTACGTGGCTGTGAGCTGCCTTCTGCCGCTGGTTGAGTACATCACTATACATGTCATTGACACTTTTTTCCCCGAGTCATAGGGCTTTTCTCTCAGTGGTAGGAATTTACAGTGGTATAAAATTGTCATTACTTCTTTCAGGGAGTAAAACATGGGTAGTTAAATGATGAGAATGATGCAGAGACATGTAATCAGGGAGTGTTTGGTTTTGGCTGTTTTTTTTTTTTAAGAAAAGATTTGAGTTACGTATGGGTATAGGCACAGTAGATTTTGTTTAAGATGAGCAATTTGTATTGATTGAATCTTTGTTCTTTCCTTTCCAAAACCCCATTATGTGTTGTTTCTTGATTTTGCTTTTGGTGACTGTGATGGTTTCCAAGACCAGGGAATTATTTTTGTTGAAGGATCAATGTATTCTTTTGTACTTTGTGGTGAAGATTAATGGAGACCGCCAGGGTTCCAGACATTTCTGGTACAATATGCTTTGTAATGTGGAGAAAATGTCTCCCCTGTATAGATCCAGATCACACTTAAAGATGTGAGGACATCATACTTGAATGACTTTGGACATTATAAATAGGAATAATCATAACCTCTTCTTAATTCTGTATATCATATTAACTAAGCACTTTGACCGAGTCTTAGTTTCTGTTAGTAGGTAAAAAACTATTTTTTTTTTATTGCTAGGATTGCATTGTGATACTCCACACTGAATACAGCCAGTTTAAATGGAAACCATTTTCCCCATTCCATACTATGCTAATTATTTACTGCCATTGGGAAATGATTGTAGAGAATGCATAAATTAGATATAGGTAAAATAATTCAAATATTTCCCCACATATAACTACATTTCTGTTGTTGTAATTTAGGATCTTAACATAAGCTTGGCTAAAGCCTTATACTTCCGACTGAAACAAGCATTGAGAACGTGTAGGTTGATACTCATTTGTATAGAGAGAACAAGAGAACGCTAAGGTATAACTCCACAGCAAAGACCAAGATCTGTGTTTTCTAATTCTCAGATTCCTCTGGTGTTTTTTCCCCTCAAACACACATCCCATTTTGTATGTCCTTATGTCCTGATGAGATAATAGCATGCTGTTAGATTTATTGTCTGAGATGTGAATATTCATACCAAGTTTTCTTGTTCATTTTCACATTTAAAAGCATTATTTTAAGTGGATGGGGAATTGGTTTATTAATGGAGTCTCGCTGAGTACAAGTAACATTGGATGCTTTGTGATTTATTGTGGCTTAGTGGTATCTGGAACCTTGTCATAGAACAGGAGTGTTGGAAGGAACTTTGCAGATTCTTTTAGACCAGTAATTCTCAACTGGGTACGATTTTGCACCCAAGGAGATATTTGCAGTTTCTGGAGACACTTTTGGTTGTTACAACTTGGGGGAAGGGAGCGATGCTACTGGTAGGCATCTAGTGGTTAGAGGCTAGGGATGCTACTAAACATCCTATAACGCACAAGACAGCCCCCCATCCCAAACAGAGAATTATCCATCTCAGTAGTGCCCAGGTTGAGAAGTCCTGTTTTGGAATACTGAGTAAGGAGCAAGAAGATCTGGGCTCTTGTGGTGGCAAATTTTTTCACTTCAGGGCACGTATTTTCTTCATTTGCAAAATAGAGATAAAAATATTCTCCCTGGTCATCTCACAGAGTTTTGGGGGGAGATCAGGTAAATAATGCATGGAAACTGTGACATGCTGTGCAAATCATAACTAATATGAAGAGTATTTTCATAAGTGAATCATTAGATTTACCGGTAGTTGAGGAAACCAGGGTTAAGGCAATATGTTGAGTAAAAAGCTGCCTGTGGATGGTTTGATATTATCGAATTCTTTGTTATTCATTTTTTGGGGTAAAGGTTTTTTTAGTGTACTTCGTTTTCTTATTGTCAGAACATGTACTTTTTAGCTCTATAATTTCTTTAAACAAGTTATTTCTTCTATGGTAACAATAAGGAGAACTCACTATAGAAAAATTAGAAAATATAGGAAAGTAGAAAATAGAGGGAACAAGTCATTCATGCTCTACTCCCTTGTCCATTTAAGCACACTTATGTCCTTGCCAATTTCTTTTCTGTAAGAGCAGTTAAGATTCAGAGAATTAACGATGAGAAAGGAGAGAGTAGCTGGTGACCAAGGAAGGTGTTCCTTGTTTGTGTGCCCTTCATTTCTTTCTTTTTTAATAATTACGATGTAAAGGTAAATTACATTATAGTAGGCATCGGAGACATTGGTTCATTGTTTTTATTATTTTTATTTTTAATTTTTTTTTTTGAGATGGAGTCTCACTCTGTCACCCAGGCTGGAATGCAGTAGCACAGTCTAGGCTTACCGCAACCTCTGCCTCCCAGGTTCAAGTGATTCTCATGCTTCAGCCTCCCGAGTAGCTGGAATTACAGGCACGTTCCACCATGCCCGGGTAATTTTTGTGTTGTTTTTTTAGTAGCGATGGGCTTTCACCATGTTGACCAGGCTGGTCTCGAACTCCTGACCTCAAGTGGTCCGCCCACCTCGGCTTCCCAAAGTGAAGGGGATTATAGGCGTGAGCCACCCTGCCTGGCCTGGTTCATTGTTTTTATACTTTCCTTGCTGCCTCCAAGCCACGTTCTCATTCAGCTTGTTTCCTCTCTGCTTCTTACTCTCCCCTGTGCTCAGCTAGGTGTGCCACTGTTGCTTCCTGTCTCACAAACCCTCTGGTAACATGGGATTTCAAACAGCTGTCATGTTGAAATGACTGGGTTTCAGGGGCCGGAAACTAATTCCTGTGAGTATTCTTCCCTCTGAGGTGCACCAGCATTCTTGGCAGTTTAAGACATTTCCATGATATCTCCACTTCTGAGGGTTTATGATCTGTGATTCTTCATAGTTGGCAGTGGGCACACATTCTTCCTTGGTGCTCTATGGATAAACTGCCCAGTCCTGAGGCAAGACCTGCTTTAGAAGCGAAAGGATAATTTCTTTTAAGTCTATTCTGGCCAGAAGATAGAGCTGGCGTTTGTTGGGATATTTTTAATCTGTGGTAACTGAATTTACTTAACAGTACTATTCATACTAGCATTTTGTACATTCTTTTATTCATTTAGCAAATACTTGTTGAGCTCTTGCAGTGAATCTCAAAGTGAATAGACAGACAGCAAAACAGGTAAAAATCTTTGTCCTCATAGAATTTACAGTCTAGTGGAAGACCCTGAGGGCATGTTCAGTTTTGTAGTTGCAGATTGCTTACATGTAAAAGAGCAAATCTTTGTGATTGTAGAATGTTTCCTAGAAGCCTTCATGGCACTCCTTTGAAGTCTGAGGACTAGGGAGTAGCTTCCCCTTATTTGTTATCTTTCTTTTTTTAATATTACAGATTAGTTCATTCTTTGTATGCACAGACATCTCTTTGGTACCTATTAAGTGCCTGGCAGAAGGATAAGACACAGTTTATATGGAAATAAACTTGGTATACATAGCTGTAACCCAACGTGTTATGTAGTAGTGGTCGGAATTAAGAGCTCCAGGACCCTGAAGAGAGGTAATCCCTGCCTGGAGCCCTTGTCAAATGCTTTTTTGAAGAGGCTTCATTTGAGTTGGGCCTTTAGGAGTGAGTAGGAGTTCCTTTGTTTTAGGGTGGGAAGGAAATCTAGACAGAGATACAGTGTGAGCAAAGACATAAAAGTGGGCACGTACGTGGTGTCAGTGGCAGACTTGGAAGTGGCCACTAGATTAGAGCAAAGACTGCTTGGGAGGGAGCGGTAGGAGGTAGGGCAGGACATGCAGGTTGGGTCCAGATTGTGAAGACTGTAACTCTTTCCACAAGTTTGTGAGCAGTGTTAGGTTAGGGACTAAGGCCTCTGTTGAACGAATGAGTAGGGAAGATGAGAAGCCATTTGAAATTTCCAAGCTCAAGAATAACACTATTAGCAAATGGAAGACCTGAAGCACTGAGAGTTCTATGAAGGGTCAGCTTCATCTGACCATTGTGCAACTCTCTCCTCCCCATCCCAGAAAACGCACTTTATTATCTGCCATTTATCAACTATCCAGAAGACTGCTAGGAAACAAGAAAGGTTTCAAGCCAAGCAAGATGTCATGAAGTTCATCCATGCTTTCCTTACAGTGGAGTATTTGATTTGCTTTTAGTTTATAAAGAATTTTTTGACAGTTTATCTAAGTGGTTTTTAAGCCATTAGAAGATTAAATACAACAAATGTAAGAGACAAGAGTTGTTAAGTGGATGAATACAGGAAGACATGTTCTCAGAGGCAAGCAGTGTTAATTTTTATCTTAGAAGTGAATAAGGAGTTTCTACTGGTTTATGACAAGGAGAACCAAAACTCAAAAGTGAAACAATCTGGGGCATTTAGTGGAGGGCAAACACCATTGTCAACATGCTAGCAATTTGATGTTGCATTGTTAATCACACCACAGTATGGTGATTGGTACTGGTAACGATCATTAAGCCATGAAGAAGAGGTCAAGTTGTTGAGCATAAATGAAGTGAAAGTTCACATCTCTAGCAGAAAAGGGCAAGTTCAGATATCTCATTTAGGGGTTAGGAGGTATGCAGGAGGGTCTGGGGACAATAGAGGAAGCTACTTTCAGAGACTTTCTGTAGACAAATTCAAAGAAGAGGTTTTCTTCAGGGTGAAACACCAGTGAGGAATCTTTGCTTTAACTCAGGGAGAGTTACTTAAGAGTGATCTGCGAGAGAAGGCTGACTGTGAAACCTAAGAGGAGCTGTGGCCGTCTGCGTAGAAGACAGTAATAACTTGAATCCAGCTGTAGGAGACTAAATCACATCAATTTATGGTACCTCTGAGTAGAAAACAGACTGATTGATTGTCTTTTAGCCTTGTTTTGTTTTTTGATTCTGATAGTCTGTTTTTGGAGGCTCTGGATCTACACTGTGTGGTTTGATCCTAGCTGTGAGATTGTGAGCAAGTTACGCCTGTTTCCTTATCCATAGAATGACAATAAAGATAGTACCTACCTCTGAGGTAGTTTTGAGGGTTGAATGACTATGCTTAAGATTTTGAAATGATGCCAGCATGAGCTAAAAATGTGCTAGGTATTTTTAAATTTTATTTTATTTTGAGACAAGGTCTTGCTCTGTCACCCAGGCTGAAGTGCAGTGGTGCGGTCATAACTCAAGGCGGCGTTGACCTTCTGAGCTCAATCAGTCCTCCCCACCTCAGCCTTCTGAGTAGCAGGAACCACAGGCAGGTGCCACAATACTCAGCTAATTTTCAAATTTTTTTATAGAGAGAGGTTTCGTTCTGTTACTCAGGCTGGTCTCGAACTCCTGGGCTCAAGCAATCCTCCTGCCTTGGCCTCCCAAAGTTTTGGGGTAATAAGCATGAACCACCATGCCTGACTTACTTTATTTTAATGAGTGGTAAATAGGCTGTATATTAAAAAGACAAAACAAAACCTCAAATTATATACAGAATGTTTTAACATAGTAGGGAAGATGCCACTTTGTTTTGTAAAAACAAAGACTAACAGATATATTCTATGTTAGAAAGACTTCAATTAGCAATGAGTGAATCCAAAAAGAAGGCAGTTTCTCAAATCTAGAAGGGTTTATTACAAAGACAGTGCCAAAGGTGCTAGGTAAATTAGGTTTTACTCTATTTTTAAGGAAAAATGACTAGCAAAGGTGCTTTTACTTAATTTAAAGTGCCATCCAGGGTATATAATTTGGTAGGAATGTATTCGACTTTCCGGGAAAGTTAATGTGAAGATACTGTGTTGACCTCACTGATTCAGTTTACTTGGCAAGTTGTGGGCTGTTGGCAGAGGCACTAGGTATACCTGTTTGTAAAATGGTGTCTTCAGAATTGTGTGGAAATTAAGTATCTTGTAAATCAGATAGTACTCCAGGGAGTTTTGCTGGTAAGGAATTATAAGAACTTAAAGGGACTCTGAAATATGTATTCAGTTTCTACGGAATGCCCTTTTACAGTTTCTGTTTCCATATACATATTTTGCTTTCCTGAAGCAAGATTTACCCAAAATGCAAAAGTGTACAAAAAGTTGGCCCTTCCTCCTAATCATAGATGTGTATTTTACAATATTTTAAATGTATTTCCTGCTTGGTGATGTATATGTTGGACTGGTTTCTTGGATCTGGGCATTATTTATACTCAAGAACAGTTGTTGCCACGTGATTGGAAAAGAGCTCTTGATGTCATTTTCATCCCATATACTTTGACAGCAAAGGAGTTAGCTGGATCTTCTCGTGTCTTTCCATTCTAGAATGAGAAAGACAGTAAAGCTCCCTAATTGATTTGTATGGAGGGGGAGTGGGTAGGAAAGTCCACTTCAGCTGAAAAGGCTGACCTGTAGGTATTTAAAACATAAATTTAGGTCTGTTATTTTCAGGTACACTTGGTAACTCAGACTGGTCTGAATATAAAATAGAAATAGATAAGAACCACTTGTAATGAATGCAACTTTGTTTGTTTATAATGGTGTTTTAAGGACTTAAGGGTATTGAAACTGACAACAGTTTATTCAATTAAGCACAATTATATCTGTAGGCTTGCGCGCACAGTTAATGGGATCAAATTATAGTGAGGCTATATAATTTATAACAATTTTTTTCAATTATAATTTAAAATAATGTTTATGTTGTACTAAGAAAAGATAAAACAACTCAAGGAAATTTAAAATAATCTACCAAATATGTATCTTCCGAGAGAAAAATCTTGTTATTAAACTAGTTTGGTGCATCACACACAGGGATGCGGACAAATGCAATTTATATTATAAAGAGGTACAATGGCTTTTTTGCCAAGTGTAGCTGCAAACCCATTTTAGCACTAATTCACATTAGACTAAAAAGTAATATGCGTAATGTCTTAATATTCTGACTGATTTTGTTCAGTTAAAACCATTCTGTGAAACTTTAGGCAAGTCCACGAATCACAGTATATTGGTTATCTTTTTGGGAAAATCATTTGATGTATGGTGGTAACTCCAAGGAACCTCATGTTTTTACTTGTGTGGAATGACTATTCACTTGGGTTGGTTGGAAGCAGGAGGAAGTCAGAGGAAGTCATATTGGCCCAAACATAAATTGCAAGCCCACCTGATGTGATTTAGGAAGCAGGCGGCCACTTACCATCTATAAGCTGGCTGAAATACAAATGCTGTTAGGTTTTCATGTTTGTTCCTTTATTTCGCAACTCTCTGTAGATCTCACATGTATGTGAGACAAGACGGGCTTGGCTCCTGCCCTTAGAAAAGTTTCTTGCTAGTTGAAAAAACAATTCAGCAATTGTATTATTGTTTGTTACAATGATGCTGAGTACCAGGAGAGATGTCAGAGGTGGGCTGTAAGAAAAGGGGTCTCTGCAGTACTTTTATACATGGAAATCTGAAGGGTGAAAGAGCTGTGCTAAGAGAATGAGGAGGATTTCCAGTGAGAGGCAACAATATGTGCCGAGGACCTATGGTGGGACCAACACCCTGCAGCTGGTGCAGAGAGAACAAAGGTGGAGGCTGGTGAGGCAAGAAGGAACCTGGTCAAGCAGGGCCGTATGTACGGTATTACTTTTGGGCCTTATAATGCATTAGGGGAAGTTGAAGTTTTTAAGCAGGCTAATAACATGATGAGATTTGTGTCCCATGAAAAAACGGAAGAAGGATCCCACCCACTCACTGCTGCCCCTAGAGCACCTCTCTTTCCTCTTTCCCTTCATTCTGCTGCCAAATAAATGCCTTGAAAACCTTCACTTCCTCTCACCCACTCATTCTTTAACCCTTTGCAAACTGACTGCCACCTCCACACTCATGAGACTGCTTCCTTGAGGTCACCAGTGACCTTCTTGCTGTCACATTTTAACACCTTTTTTCTGCCCTAGTTATCTAAAACAGTTCGTGCTGCTGAAAACCTCCTTCCTGGCAGATGTCCCTCAACCCACCCTACTGCTGCCTGGCTTCTGAGACACAGTAAGGACTTCCTTTCTCTGTGTGTCTCTGTTCTCTTTTTGAGTGTCTTCTCTTTCTCTCACTTCTCCTCCTCCCCCAATGAGGATGTTTCTAAAGGTTCTGTGAATGGTAGATCTTATATGTTGTGAAAACGGTGCAGATGACCCACTTTTGCCTGAGCTCCAGTTGTCCCTTTTTATTTATATTCCTTCCTCTCTGCTCCTTACCTCCCCCAAATACTGGTTGCACAGTTTCAGACACTATTCAAGGCACTGGGGACACTGGGGAACAAGAGAGGAAAGGTCGTGTCCTTAAGTAGGCAGCAGTCTAAGATGTTAAACACATTAATAAACAAGATAATTTCAGGTGGTGATAAGTACAGTAGAGAAAGTTAGCAAGGTATGGGTAGTGAATACTTAGGTTGAGTGGTTAAGAGAAGGGCTCCTGGTCTGGGAAAGTGACATTTAAACTCAGCCTTGAAGGACAAGTAATGAGTAGGAGCCAGGCAGTTCAATGATCTGTAAGAAAAATGTCCTAGGCAGAGGGAATAGGCAGTGCTGGGCCCCTGCAGTGGAATGAGCTTTCCATTTCACACTGGGCTGCCTTGCTGTATGTCCTTTGACACCTCCTGTTTAACTGCTCCAAGATTGATACCATCTTTCTTTCTGAGCCATTGTCATAATAATGGATGATTTCTCTGTTTTGGGTTCATACCATCTCTATCCACCACCCTGAAAACCCTAGGCCAGCAGGGTGTGGGCCTCACAGAAAACTTTTGTGAGGGGAAAGACAGTAAACATTTTCAGCTTTGAGCACAGCATGGTCTGTCACAAGTATTGAATCTGCAACTGTAGCACCAATGTAGATGTGTAAACCAGTGAGTGTGGCTGTGCTCCAATACAACTTTATGTATGGACACTGACTTTTCTGTTTTCACTTGTCACAAAATACTTTTCTTTTTTTCCCCAACCATTTAAAAATGTGTCAACTTATTGGCTGTACAAAATGGGCAGCAGCAGGCCAGATTTGGCTTGCAGGCCAGAATCTGCTGCCCCCTGCCTTAGACTAACCCTGATCTCTCCCTTTGCTTTTGCCCCACCCCACATCCTCCCCAGGCCCTCTCAGGGCTCCCTCCCTGGTATTCGTATTCAGCACCTTTGCCACTCACTGTCCCCACTGCTGCAGCCTTCCTTTGGCTTTCTTTACCTGAGTGATCTATCATTGCTCACTCTGTGTCCATGTGCACACATTATTTAGCTCCTACTTATAAGTGAGCGTATGTGGTATATATCTTTCTGTGTCTGACTCCTGATCACAAGCCTTTAGAAACAATCCAAGGTCCACCTTATTGTTGCCTGTAGGAAACAATCCAAGCTCCACCTTAGTCTGATGGTAAAGATTCCTTGTGCTAAAATCTCAATTTAACTTTCTAGTATACTCTCCTGTTTCTCTCCTGCTACACTGTCCCAAAACAGATTGTTCATTATTTTGCTTTCAGGTCCCAAATGTTTCCCATGCTTTTCTGTGTTCTTCTTCTTCGTTTAATGCACTTTTCCCATGCTTCATGCTCTCCATCTGTCAGAATTCCATAGCTTTCAAGGCCCCTTCAGATGTCCCTGGTCTCTTCCTCTGTCCTTCCCTACCCTAACAAGCGGTGTGTATACACATAGTCCTCTGGTGGTGTGTAATCCTCTGTTCCAGCATGTCATGTTCTGCTTTGTGCTTCAGTTCTTTTGCAGACACACCTCCACCATGTAGTCACGAGGCCCTTGAGGGCAGGAACCATCTCTTTCATCGTAATGTTGCCTTCCCAGTAGGCACACGGCTATTTATTGAATAAACACAAATCCTATGTACACTTGTTCAAATTGTACAAAATTTGCAGGAGAGTCAAAGCGGGAACATTTTACTGAAGGGAGTTTGGTCAAATTACATCCTTGATTCTTGCATAAAGTGGTACAGTTTTGTAAAGGATCATCAAGTATTTTGGAAGACTTGTTGGCTCTGCCAGTGGCTTAGATAAATAAATCAGGCAAGTTATTGATCTCTCTCCTCAAAGAAAAAAATTGATATGTTTTCTTTTATATAAAGAACAACAAAAAAATGTGATCTGTAACTCATTGTGTTTCCTTGCTAGAAAGCTCAAAGATAAGTTATTTGCCTGTTTTTAGTTGCTATCCAGTTTTCTTAAAATAATCTGTCTGCCTCAGTCTCCTCATCAGATAACTTATCACATGTGTTAAATCCTTCTTTTAATTGATGGTTCTGTTGTCTAGATCTTTTACATTTATATAGGTAGCCTCAACTCTCCTTTGTTTGGAGAGGGGCAATAGAAATATAAATAATAAATAGTTGCCCATTGGTTTCCCCAACCTGTGGTGACAACAAGATAATAAAACAGATACTTACCCTATGTAAAGCAGGCAAAAAGGCTTTGGGCCAATACGGGAATCATGATGTGGGTTTGGTGGAAAATGAGCAAAGTACCTTGTAAGGATCTGGTAGTCTGAAAGTTAATGCGTGCTTGGGGTAGGTCATGTCCTGCCAGGTCTGTGGGATTTGTGACACATCATCCCACGTGGGGAGGAGAGTAGGCAAGGGCGTGAGACTATTGATTAGTAAGCTTTTACTGTGTTGGTTGTTGGGTTATGTACTTTGCATTTGATATTTAATTTAATCTTTGTAATAGCCAGAGACTTGGATCTTATTGGCATCATTTTCCAGATGAGCAAACAGAGCTAATAAATGGCAGAACTAGAATTCAAATCTGAGGCACTCTGGCATTGTAAATAACAACAAAACATGATTCTACTCTTCAGAGAGACTTTTTTTCTCATGGATTGTCACCTGTCCTTTTCTTTTTCTCTCTCCTGACATTGGTATTTAAAATGAGAACCTAGGAAACTTGTTTCTTCTAACCTAGTGTTTTCGAAGCAGTTTTAGGTCCTTGGAGATGTGCCTTGATGCGTCTATACAATATAGTGTTTGGTGTTGTTACATATAAAGAAGACCTGAGGCTGGGCACGGTGGCTCATGCATATAATCTCAGCACATTGGGAGGCCAAGGCAGGCGTATCACTTGAGGTCAGGAGTTCGAGACCAGCCTGGCCAACATGGTAAAACCCCCATCTCTACTAAAAATACAAAAAAAAAAAAAAAAAAAAAAAAAAAAATTAGCCGGGCATGGCAGCACGCACCTGTAATCCCAGCTACTCAGGAGGCTGAGGCAGGAGAATTGCTTGAACCTGGGAGGCGGAGGTTGCAGTGAGCTAAGATGGTGCCACTGCACTATGGCCTGGGGGATAGAGCAAGACTCTGTCTCAAAAAATAAAAAAAGGATTGTTTGTTTTTTAGGTTTTGGGGCAGGGCAGTTGGGTTCATTTAGCTGTCCTAAAGAAAGTTTGTTACATTTTTTGTGAAATATTTAGTTTAAAAGTTGCATTGCTATTTTTGATATTTTTAAGTCAGACGAGATTTACTGTTGCTTTATATTACCTGGCTGTTATATAACATGTCCCATGTTTACCTGTGTGAGTCTGAGCATACCAGATGTGCTGTTATGAAAAGCGGGCTGGACTTGGAACCAGGAAGAGCTGATGTGAGGCTGTCGTCTGCCACTTACTAGCTCTGTGACTTTGGGCTCATAATTGAGCCTCAATTTTTCTCAAGTGTAAAATGGACTTCATAGCACCTGTCACAAAGGAAGTTCTGTGAAGCTTAAATGAGGTAGAACCTACAAAATAGCTTCAAACAGTGCCTGGGATCCAGCAGCATTTAATGAAAGTTACCCACTGCTACCCCAAATACTGAATATTGCCAGAAAATCTGTAAATTGTTACATAATGTTTACACCTTTATAAGTGGTAACTTTATAGGTAAATATTATTCAAGTTATGAACCTCTGATTTAGGAAACCTTCTTATGCAAATGGTTGGCTTCCCACTACAGAAGCATCATAATAAGATAGTGGTTTAGACTCCCAAATCTGCAACCAGTCTGTATGTTTGAATCATGGCTTATGATTAATCATAGCTGAATTATCGTGGGCAAGTTATTCAACCTCTTTGTGGCTTAGTTTCCTCATCTGTAAAAGGATAATAGGATAATAATGGCCCCTACCTTATGGGATTGTGAAAATTAAATAAGAACGTGTGTTTATGTATGTGTGTGTTTGTCTATATTTGTCCTAATACTCTGTTGGAGTTTACCACTATTATTTACTGTTCCTCTTTTCTTTTCCTCCCTGTGTAAACAGCCCATAAGTTATCTGGAAGTTCTCTACTATCTTCCCTCTTATTTTCTGTTACTAGAAGACTCGTTTTTCTTCTTTGGTCCCGTGTTAGTTGCTTCATTTTGATTGAGGCTGTCTTATTCTAGTGTGCAGTACATTCTCATCGATCCCTTTCCTATACATTTCTTGCCTAGACACTTTGAAAAAGTGTTTTTGTTTTGGGTGGAAACTGAACATTTTCTAATAATGAGTCATAAACCCAGCCAGGTGTTAAGGATACTCTTATATCAAGAAAAATGAAAGCTATACAGTCTCAAGCAAATGAAAAAACTATATAAAATGCCTAATTGTTTATTGAATGTTTACTCTGCCAGAAATTCAGATCAGTAAACTGAGCCTTAGAATGGTTGAAAATGTTTAAAGGTACCTGGCTTTTAAGTGGAGGAACCTAGATTTCATCAAAGCCAGGCCAGCCTGGCCCTTGGTTTCACAATCCCTAAGCTCACTTGCCTTAATGAGGCCTCCAGGCACTGCCTCAAGACTCCATCTGTACCCCTTATGAACCTACACTCTGCTTTCCCTCACACTCCTGCTTTTGAGATGGCAAAATCACTTATGGTTCTTTTTGGCTGCAGTAATGTTTCCTACTCTTTTGGCAGGACAAATGTATAGTGTTTCAGATACTTTATGTGTTAAATTGGCCTTTTGTGTGTTGGCTTGGAAACTTAACCACATTTATTGCAGTGTGTCTGGGGGAAATGTGCGCCAAGTTTCAAACAACCAACTGGGAATGAATTCTTTAAAAGGCAGAACTTGTTTATAGCTAAGGGCTGCTGGTGTATTTATTTGAGTGTGTTACCTGCATTGGTATGCTTTAAGGGCTTATGTGTCATGCCTGAAGTGACATATTCTGGAATGTATACATTATTGCACTTAGTTGGTTAACTGTCCTCACTGTTGCTGACCTTTGTACACTGACCCACTGCCATTGTGTTTGGCAAGTAGTGGGAACCCTGAGAAGAGACTTATTTAGTCCTCTTTAAAGATCAATCGTTCTTTATACTTTTCTGTATGCTTGATATATTTCAATTAAAAAAATCAGTGGAGTAAGGATCAGGCAACATTGAAAGAGGAATTCTGCCACACAGTTGCCAGTCTGATGAAAATACTGCTTATGCTAGGTCGAATTGAGACTTTGAAAGATATTTGGGAGCCAGACACTTACGAGTACACGTATTGCTTTGAATATTGGAAGAAAGCAAAGCAGTCAAACGAATTTCTTCTTGGCTTAGAGTCTTATTTACTTTTCTCAGGTTAGAATTGATAGCTCTAATGGTTTTAAGAAGTCATGAAGAAGAGGCCCACCATAAACCTGAATTTCTGGTTCTGAGTTTATAGGCATTGTCTGGGAAATACTGTTTAAGGGTTATTAGCACACAATGATCATAAAATCTTGTAATACTATTAAGAGGTGTAAGAAACTGAAGTCACCTGAGAATACCTCCTTCTGATTTTACAGCGGAGAAATAAAGGACTCAGAGCTTTTAAGTGACTTGCCTAAGACCTGTCTGGGTCACTACTTTAGGGATTGTTTTTTTATCCATCATCATGCTGGATTTGTTACTGAGCAATAAAATGGTACAGAAGGTAGTCACATAGAGAATTTAGGAAATAAAATACTCATTTGTTCAAATACTTCTCTGGAGGTTGAGATATATCTATGGATAGAAGATTTAGAGGTTATTTAAGAGACATTAGGATTGTCTAGGGTCCACCGCTTACCGTGGGGATTCTGAAGCGCAGTGTCTTATGAGAGAAGAGAGATCAGGCTACTTGGTGAGTGAGGTGTTCTAGGTGCTCAGTCCAAGGGCTGACTGGATGACTAGCGCTAAACTTGTGTGGATGTTTGTTCAAACTAATCAGCCTACGATTAGTTTGTTCCTAAGAATGATAAAACTTTGTTCTAATTTTTTAAAATTGTAATAATAATTCTGCAAGCATTTAATAAGAATGCTTTCTTTAATGTTGACTTTTTTTTTTTGAGACAGAGTCTTGCTCTGTCGCCCAGGTTGGAGTGCAGTGACGTGATCTCGGCTCACTGCAACCTCCACCTCCCGGGTTCAAGTGATTCCACTGCCTCAGCCTCCAGAGTAGCTGGGACTACAGGTGTGCGCCACCACGCCCAGCTAGTTTTTGTATCTTTAGTAGAGACGGGGTTTCACCATGTTGGCCAGGATGGTCTCGATCTCCTGACCTTGTGATCTGCCTGCCTCGGCCTCCCAGAGTGCTGAGCCTCCAGAGTAGCTGGGACTACAGGTGTGAGCCACTGCCTCAGCCTCCAGAGTAGCTGGGACTACAGGTGTGAGCCACCGCACCTGGCCTAATGTTGACATTTTTTTACTCCTACACTAAGCTTTTATGTTTTTGCTTATTCTCTTCTAGTCTTTATCAATAATGTATAAATATGTACTGTATTATGTAATTTTAATTGCTGGATACGTATACCTGTCTTCTTTTCTTAAACTTTTTTATTCTATTGTAGTAGAGTCTTTGTAATTGAATGGCTATGTAGTATTTAGTTGTGTTAATGTATTTTATTTTTCTTAAGTAATCTATGATAGAATATTTAAGCTATTTCTATTTGTACAGAATATTGTAGGGAACCTTTAAAAACACACAAATAGCATTTTTCTGCTACTGATTGCTTTATTAGGATGAATGCATAGATTTACTGTGTCAAAGGTTATAACCGATTTTATGACTTTTAGTATGTAATTCTGGAAAATTAAACAGAAACCTAAATCACAAATGGCCTTAAACATTGGCAGGAAGCTGCTGATTTCCTGACTGTTGTACAGGCAACCCACTGGCAAGTAACATGTCAAATACTGACCATTATAATTCCTTATCATAGGCAGATACAGTTTTCTTCAAATGACATGAAAATAATTTATTTGCTTTTGATGCTTTTTCTCATTGGGAAATGATATTCTGTAAGTGCAGAACATGCACTTGAATGTGAAGTTGTAGTGAGGATTTTTATTTTTGTATAACTTAGTTATAATAAAGGAAACAAACTTTATGTCACTTCGAGGCTGATGAAATACCCTAGTAAATGCAGTACATTTTTGCATGACTAATAGGAGTGGGGCGGGGCTTTAACTTTTACATCAGTCAGGTTAAATTCACATAAGTTAGCTGGTTTCCCTAAGACAGTGACGTATTGCCTTTTGCTTAACTTTTTGTTAGTTGGGAAATGTATTCTACTTTGATGACTGGTGTTTTTCTGCTTAGTGGGGATATTTTCTGTGATGCCAGGATAAACAATTCTATAATGCAAATCTGAACACATCACTGCCTTGCTTAAAATCTTTCACTAGCTGCCGTTTGCTGTTAGGATTAAGTCTATCCAAACTCCTTAGCATGGTATAAAGAGCCTCTCATGGTCACAGCCTTTCTTTCCTTCCATTCCCATTCTTGCAGTCAGCACTCCTGCCCTGCTGACCGTTTTTGGTTCTTAAATATGTTGTGGTCTCTCTTACTTCTAGGACAGTAAGTTCTGTAGATTCCTTGGTGAGTATACAGCGTTAGAGACTGCAAGAATTCTGAGCAGTATTTTTAAGGGTTAGATTTCCATCCAAGTACCATTAACATTCTGGGCTGCCACATTCCAGGATTTACTCTGGAGGTGTGAGGTGGAAGCTACAGGTGGAAGCTACGTTAAATGGCTGGAAGATAATCCTGTGGGAGAGATAAGCGTTGTCATTTTGTTTTTACCAGGTGTGTTGCAGTGAGCGTTGAAAAGCCTTCCACGAAAAATAGAGTCTTCTTTTTTCCCCCATTATGATTAAATTACTGGCTGCTAATCTTTCATAACGAAGAGAGAAGCCCAAAAGCAATTTCAGAACATGCATCTCGTGCTGATTAGTGGTTATAGTGATTTCACATGGATAGTATTCCTTGTGTTTGAAAGTTATTTTATTGGTCAGATCTGCTTCTGTGAAATCAACAAGGGTGGTTTATCTTTGCAAAAACTTGTGACAAGCTTATAGTTACACTCCTTGGGGAACACAGTTCACATTTAAGATTTTGCCTCGGGCACCTCTGTTCAGCTTTATGCTGTGTCTTTCAGATTCTAGATAAGAAACTGGTTTGACATTAATATGTAGCATGATAGCTTTTTAGATATCCTTTTTGCTTGCATTAAGTCAGACAAAATCTGCAGAGCCTAGCACCATGCTCTATATATGAGCTGCTTTCTCCATGTGTCTTGGTTCATATGAGAGTCAGTATACCTAGGCAGTCAATAAACACTCATTGATGAGATTTGGATTTAATAAGTTTAAGCCTGGTCAATAATTAGTGGGAACCAAACCAAGGCAACCTATATAGCACATGGAGCATTGCATCAGAGATCTCAGTTCTTCAAATAAGGCACAGATAAAGGATCTCTATGTATTACCCTCCTGTTCTTGGACTCAGTTGTTCGAATGTTTCACCCAAAACCTCAATTTCAGGGTAATATTTAGGCACTCTCTTCTCTATTATACCTCAGGTAATTTGGAAACATTTGTATTTCCAAATCTATTTCTGTATAAACTTTCTATGAATTGTATATCTCTCCCTCTCTATATTACATAGTATAGATTTAAATTGAAAAATTCATTGTTCCCTTCAGAGGTGTAAGAGTATTCTGGCCGAATTGGAAATGTTATGTTAAATTTGAAATTATACTACCTAAATTTTGGACTTGTGTACTACTGTTTTAGTAGAGATGTATGATACTGCGGATAAAGTTCCAAAACAATCTGTGGTGAGAAAATTCTTGTTCAGGTACCTGTTGTTCAGTGAAACTGCTTTTCTATTGGGTATCTGTATTATTTTTTGGTTAAGTTAAAAAAAAAAAGGATTTATTGGCCTATGTCTTAAGAGGGTTGGGGGAGGACCCATGGCTCATGGACTCCCAAGGATATAAAGGCACTCTCCTTCTCAGTAGGAATCCTGCCTATTTCTGCTTCCTGTTCGTTGGTCTTATTTTCTGCCACAACGAGGTTTTATCCACCTGATTTGAATAGAGAACACATTGGCTGCCCCAAGATGATGTCTGTTTATTAGATCTCCCTGAAAGATTTGTGCTTGTGTCACTCCTTGGTCTGGAAGGTGGACAGTGCAGGCATGGATGGGGGTCAGGTTGGACACTGTGATAGTTTCTAGAGAGATAAAAGCAGATGTCAGCTGTAATATCTTGAACTGGCAGTTAAAATTTTTTTTTTACGTTGTAGAAAATAAACAACATAAAATTTACCGTGTGAGCCATTTGTAAGCTTACAGTTCAGTACTATTAAGTACATTCACGTCGTTTTATAACTAATCTCCAGAAGTCTTTTCATCTTGCAAAACTGAAACTCTGTTCCCATTAGATAATAACTACCCATTGTTTTTTCCTGCTAGCTCTTGCCAACCACCGTTCTACTTTTTCTATCCGTGGATTTGACTACTCTAGCTACTTCTTATAAGTGGAATTGTCCATAATGTCGTTTTTTGACTGGCATATTTCACTTAGCATAATGTCCTCAAGGTTTATCCATGTTTTTGTGTATGATAGAATTTCCTTCCTTTTAAAGGCTGAATAATATTCCATTGTATGTATATACAACATTTTGTTTATCCATTTATCTGTTGTTGGATGCTTGGGGGGCTTCTACCTTTTGTCTGTTGCAAATGATATTTCTATGAACACTGGTTTCCAAATATCTCTTTGAGACCCTGCTTTCAGTTGTTTTGTGAACTGCCGCTTTTTTGGATAACTCTCATTTAAAACTATGTTCATCTTTTTTTCCTTAAAAACTGCCCACAATTAACTCTTTTTGGTGCACAGTAAGTGGAAAATTTAGAACAGCAAAATGTTTGCTTTATTCAACAAGCACCTTCTCAAAATCTAGAAAACAAAGAACATTAGAGAACACTGTGGAAGTAAGTATGATTATGGGTAGCTGGCTGACATAGAAGATTTTAGTTTTTACTATGACATATAAATATTTACCTTTGCAGGTGTTAGTAGACAAGAGTATGAGGTCTGATCGTAGGCCTGTGACTTTGGGGAAGTTACCTAAAGCCTTGCCAGCCACCATTTACTTATTTGCAGAAAGGGGGTTGGTTATACCTTCTAGGGTTAATTAGACTATTAAATGAGATAACATGTGCAGAACACATAGCCGGTGGTAGGTGGTCAGGAAGTGGTTTCCTCTCTCCTGTCTTCTTCCAGGGGAATAGAAGAGGATCACTGTGTGAGGATCCCTGTATTGTTCAGCTCTGATGCTCCTCCTGCTGTGGGTGGTAGATCTCACTGTTAACAAGGCTTTCTTGGCAAGCATTTTTAAACTTTACATTTTCTTATTTTTATTACTATTATTGTTGATACTTTGTTTGGCATGGGTACTGTATTCACATGGTTCAGAAAGCAAACCAGGGCCAGGTGCCATGGCTCATGCCTGTAATCCCAGCACTTTGGAAGGCCAAGGCAGGTGGATCACTTGAGGTCAGGAGTTCGAGACCAGCCTGGCCAACATGGTGAAACCTTATCCGTACTAAAAATACAAAAATTAGCTGGGTGTGGTGGCAGGCACCTGTACTCAAGAGTATCCCAGCTACTTAGGAGGCTGAGGCCAGAGGATGGCTTGAACCCTGGAGGTGGAGGTTGTAGTGAGCCGAGATCATGCCACTGCACTCCAGCCTCGGCAACAGAGCAAGACTCTGTGTCAAAGAAAAAAACAAACAAAGAAAGAAAGCAAACTATAACAGGGTACAAATTGAGAAGGCTTGCTCCCATTTTTGTTTGTCCATCAACTTCGTTCCCTGTTTCCTTAAGTGCTCTTTTCATCTCTAGGACCTATTAATGTAAGTATATATTCTTATTCTTATTCTTATTCTTGTTTTATTGTACATAAGGTAAATATATACTGTATACTGTTCCACACTTTGCTTTTTTCATTTTTCCCTATATCCTCCTCTCTTTCCTTATTAGTACATCAAGTATTTTCTCGTGTGAATAGACCATGATTGATTTAACCAGTTCCCACGTAAGGGACATTTTGTTTGCTTCTGCACTTTTGCTGTTATAAATAGTGCTATTTGTATAACTTTGTATGTAGAAGGTCAGATAAATTCCCAGAAGTGGAATTGCTAGGTTAAAAGATAATTGCATTAATAATTTTTATTAATATTCTCAATTGCTCCCCATGGGGTTAGTACCTTTTCCCATGCCTTGAGATTTACATATTTTTGTGCATTGCAGACACGTCTCACCCCTTGCTGTATACCTTCTTTTGAGCTACCATCTTGTTAACATGGAGAGAACTGACAAGTGCAGGCGATTCCTTCTTGTGTTTCGTAAGGGCCAGTGGACTGTTGGAGTGCTTTCCAAGCAGGTGCCAGGGTTTGAGATTGTAGTGTGACATGCGACTAGGGGTTCTGCCCATCCTGATGTGCTCCTGTTCCTATCTCAGGACTTGAGGATGGAATGGCTGGGTGTGTTGTGAGCCTGAGGTGCCCAGTGCTTCTAGGGGGAGAATCAGTTGCTCTGTGCATTAAAGCAGTATTGGCTGCTGCCTCCTTTCCTTGGAAGTTTTTGTTTTGTTTTTTTAAATTTCACAACTTTTTATAAAAGTTATTCCTATTTATTGAAGATTTAGAATCCAGAGAAAAGACAAAAACTACTCGGACTCTCACAACCATTGTTAATGTTTTCATGGATATCGTCTCAATCATGTGTGTGTATCCCCAGCATAAATGATGATTATATACTGCATAATGTTTCATAACCTTTTTTCCATTTGCTAGTGTATCATGACTATTGTAACATCCTTCAATAATGATATCCCCCCACCCCCAACACACGCACATGTTTTTGTGTAGATTTCTATTGGATGGCTTCACCGCGGTTCTCTGTTCCTGGATGAACATTTATGTTTGTCTTGTTAGTCAGCAACCCTACGATGAAAATCCTTCTGGCTAAATCTTGTATGTTATTATTGTTTGCTTAGAATATATTTCTAGAATTAGCAAACAATAATAACCTACAGGAATTAGAACTTCTAGGTCAAAAGACATATACACATTGCTCTCCAAAAGTGACATATTATTTATATTCCTAAATGAGAGTACCATTGTCATCATACTCAATTTGTGGATATAGTAATTTTTAAAAATTTTCCTATTTATTAGCAAAAAGTGATTAATCTATCTTTTACTCTGTAGATATTTACTGGTACATTTAAACTTTTTTTTTCAAGTTTGAGAACTCATTTTTTTGATGTGGATTACCTAGTCAAGCCCTTCGCTCATTTTATTATTGGTGTGTTTGTCTTTTTTATTTATTAAAGCTATATATGTTAAGGATATTAGCTTTCTGTCACAAATTAGCTGGGTGTGGTGGCAAGCACCTGTACTCAGGAGTATCCCAGCTACTCGGGAGGTTGAGGCCAGAGGATGGCTTGAACCCTGGAGGTGGAGGTTGTAGTGAGCCGAGATCATGCCACTGTACAAATATTTTTCCTCAAGTTTACTTATATATTAAGACCTTTTGTTATAGGAGTTTTATATTTTCATGAACTCAAATCTATCACACATTTCTTTATAAAGGCTTTTGCTTCTGGTGTCAAGTTTGAGAGACCTTTTGATGCCTCTAATTCTACAAATATTTAACTCTTAAACTTAATATTTGGTATATTTGTCATTTGAAATGATAGGATGTTTATTTTAGTCTATGATGTAAGATGGATTCTAATTTTATTATTTTCTCTGACTATCCAGTTGTCCTACCACAAAAAGTTATCATCTCCCCACTAACTTGAAATCCATGTTTTTACAAATTGCTTTTTTTTTAAACACATTTGAAAATTTACACTAAAACTATAAAAAGGGCATTAGAGTCACAAGGTCCTAGCCCTAGACTGTCTTCAGGCAGTTGATGCCAGTGAGACATTGAGGAGGTGGTCTAACCTCTTCTTAGACTTGGTTTCTTTTGGGAAATCACACCTGACCACCAATCAGGGTGTTATGGTCATCTAAGGAGGTAATAGGTGTCAACTCTGAACCTTTATATGGGAAGTAATGTTTATAATGCTACTAATTAGGAGAGCCCAGATATTCCTAAGGAACTATAACCGTAGTCAAAACTTGATATAATAAAGATTAGATATTGTCTTTTGGAAGAATTAGGAAAACTGAAAAAAAACTGACTTTTGAGTTGTTTCCTATTAGCCAAATAGGACCTAATTGTAAATAATAAAAATGGGCCTGTTTTAATTATTTATCTTGACATGGATTTTTATTTAATTCTGGATTGTTCTTGTATTTGTCAGGAACAACCAAGCTGACAGTCGCTCCAGGCCGCCTGGGCTCCAGTCGGTAGGGCTTTCTCCCACCTAATCTTCCTTGCTTCTCCTAGAGAACACCCGAAAGTCCCAGGGGATACTGGCCTGACCTCAGACTCTTCCTTTAGTCTTTAGATTTAGAGATTTCCACTAAACTTAAGAGAGTCAAGTACCTGGATTAATGTTGAAAATCTGATAGTAGTTGATTTTGAGACCCGCATTTAGTCATGACATGCACCAAGCTTTGATTTCTTCATTTTCAAAATGAAGGCCATTTGTGGGAGTTTGAATGTAACATCACAGCTCTGAGGCTCCGTTTCCATCCCCAGTTTCTCTGACAGAGCAGAGGACTCTGAAAGGAGGCCGGTTCTTTTTATTCTAACCATGGGAAATTTGAAATAATTGTTGACTTAATTAGCTTATTTTTTTTGGTCCCTAAAATATTTGATTGGTCAAGATAAATCATCTTTGTTTTATTTTTCATTTCTGATTATAGTCAGAATAATAACTGGATAAGTCCCAGTGAAAACCCCAAGTGAAAGAGTTTGTAGTCATGATGCCACATTTTTTATTTAAAAGTGTTTCTCTAGAGTTAAGGAATTAATTTCTTTTTCCCCAGATGTGGATGCAAGTTACAATAAATTCTTGGCCCTTTTGAACCATTAGGGATGAATCATTTCGGGTTAACCATTTTCTAGATGGTGAGAATTTATTCTTATAATGACCACAAAACTTCAACTACTTTATTTTATTTTTATTATTATTATTTTTTGACATGGAGTCTCACTGTGTTGCCCAGGCTGGAGTGCAATGGGATGATCTTGGCTCACTGCAACCCTTGCCTTGCATGTTCAGGTGATTGTCCTGCCTCAGCCTCCCAGGTAGCTGGAATTACAGGTGTGTGCCACCACGCCCAGCTAATTGTGTATTTTTAGTAGAGACGGGGTTTTGCCATGTTGCTCAGGTCTTGAACTCCTGACCTCAGGTGGTCCACCCATCTCGACCTCCCAAAATGCTGGCATTACAAGCGTGACTGACAGACTGTGCCTGGCCAAAACTTTAACCACTTTAATGAAAAAATCTGAAAATATATTTTTTCTGTACTTGAACTGAAGTGACTTAATACAGTTTATTTTCTCTTTATTAATCATGTTCAGTTACAAATGTAATTTGTGTTGAGCACTGTGTTTATGGGGCATAGCATAAATTGGAGTAGAAAGACCTGGGTTTAAATTTCACCACCTGCTGACGCTGTTGCTTACGAACAGTAAACCTCTCTTAACCTCATTTTCTTCATTTTTTAAGAAATTGAAATTGGGCCAGGTGCAGTGGCTTATGCCTGTAACCCCAGCACTTTGGGAGGCCGAGGTGGGCGGATCACTTGAGCCCCAGTGTTGGAGACCAGCCTGGCCAACATGGTGAAACCCCATCTCTACTAAAAATACAAAAATTAGC
>NC_045434.1:157211322-157357647 GCF_002776525.5 Piliocolobus tephrosceles
ATTCTTTAGTAGAGACGGGCGGATCACAAGGTCAGGAGATCGAGACCATCCTGGCTAATACGGTGAAACCCCGTCTCTACTAAAGAATACAAAAAACTAGCCGGGCGACGAGGCGGGCGCCTGTAGTCCCAGCTACTTGGGAGGCAGAGGCAGGAGAACGGCGTAAACCTGGGAGGCGGAGTTTGCAGTGAGCTGAGATCCGGCCACCGCACTCCTGCCTGGGCAATCCAGCCTGGGCGACAGAGCCAGACTCCATCTCAAAAAAAAAAAAAAAAAAAAAAAAAGAAAGAAATTGAAATTGGTATAAGCTAGATCTTCTGTAAATGATGGCTTTTACAATAGGGATTCCCTGCAGGTCTGTTGAGTTATATGTATTTGCATGCACACGTACACACATGGTGTATTTGTTCCACACTAACTAGCTTTGGACTTCTTATTGTGCTTTCTGTTGTTTTTCTGTCAACTTCACGGTTTTCTCTCCTTGAAGCTACCAGTATGCCTGTGTGTAGGGCTTGCTCTCCTAGGATTTATAGGTTTTTTGACATCTAGTTACTTGTATTTTATACACAGCTCTAAGTGAGACGGCCTGGCAACATGTAATGTTCGTGAATATTTGTATGAAATTCAGCAGCATTTACTTTGGGGAACTCATGTTTTATGTGTGTTCCAAAACAATGAAACTTAGCACTGTTACAACACAGGAGTATATTTGCATCCTGGTCTTTATTTATGGAGGAATAGTATTGAGCCGCCCAGTTGGGGGACACACAGTCTAAGTAGTTATTCTCTTATTTCGTCTCTGGGTTCCCACTTTTATTGACTTATGTAGCACACGTACACTAGTGGCATAATACCAGTTGGATTTCAGAGTGCAGAATGAAACCATGTGGTTTTACTGTGAGTTTTTTAAAGCCTTATTTAGGAATTATATCCATGACTAGGATCTTAGAAATTATGTATCTCCTATGTGCCCAGGTCCTAGTATATACCTAATTTAGTCCTTGAACAACCCTTTTGTGTTAGATGGTATTATCCCGTTTAAAGATGAAGAAACCAATATTTGGAGAAATTAAATACCTTATTTTATAAATGAATAAGTCTTTTCTGACTGCAGAGCTCATGCATTTTACCACTAAGCCATGCTCTCTGCTTACTACAAACTAGTGACTCCAAAATTCTGCAAACTGTGAAACTGTTGTGAACTTATGTGAATGTATTGGAGTTGGTGCTGAGTAGATGTTTGAACTTCTTCCCTTGTCCTATGTTATGCTTGGTGATCTGCCATTTGCTGTTCCTAGCTGTATGGTCACTCTTAGAGGTATGAGTTGTGCTTATGTGTATACATTCATGCCTAGATCTGTTGCTCACAGAATCATCTGACATCCCCATTTCATTGAATCTAGGCAGCAGGGTTGATGGCAGCCAGAAAAGTGTGCCCTGGGGGCAAGAATGTCTTTAGGGAAAAATGTTACTGTCTTTCAGATAGTCGCTCTCCAAACACAGTTGCTCCAGCAAGTCCTATGAAAAGATTGCTTGAGCCCAGGAGTTCAAGGCAGCAGTGAGCCATGGTCATGCCATTGCACTCCAGCCTGATCAACAAAGTGAGACTCTGTCTCAAGAGAAAAGAAAAGAGAAAAATGCTAGATGGATCTTCAGTTTAGTTTAGTTAATTAAGTATTTTAATTATTAACTATTAATTATAATATTAAGAATGCCAGGGGAGGGCAGAGACCTGTGATTCTGTTTGGGAGGGGGGGGCACTAGAAAATAGATCCTGAGACACTGTGGTGCTGCCATCTACCGCTACCCACATCATATCCTTATGTAGACATAAAATATTAAGAGAGACTTCATGAGGAGGTGTTTCTCAGTTTCTTTTGTAATGAACTCTACTTTTAGTTGAGAAACATGAAAGTGTATGGTTTGGTGTTGGAGAATGAGTTTACTTACTAGTTTGATTTACAGTGAATACTGTTCTTGGGATTTATAAATGGTATTAGTGTTGAGAAGTAGAGGAGATAAATAGTTCTGGTGTCAAGGCAAGTGGAGCAATAAAATGAAGCTGAAACATGACCATTAAGCCCGAGCCAATCGGATCATCTGTGTGCCTTAATAGAAGTCTGATGATCTTGGTTCAGGTCTTCACTTAGTTCATGTAATAACATGGAATCAAGAGTTCAGACAAGTATAAATGCTTCTGGATATTGTTTCCTAACTACGCTTAGTTTATAGGCCGGAAAGGTTCTGCTACTATCCTATTATTACTGGGGGAGTCATTGAAAAGAACCTTTCTGTTGTAGTGGACTGAAGACATGAAATCACACAGTACATCTAAAAGGTTTCATCAAAGTTGTTCTTTACTAAAGAGTATTTTTTTATATCTTAGTATAATTGAACTTTTTAAAAAAATAACTTTTTTTTTTCAGCCATGAAATCATATTCTTTCTTAGTATTAAAGATTTTGACATTCTCCTTTGGGAGGCTGAGGTGGGGGGATCACGAGGTCAGGAGATCAAGACCATCCTGGCTAACACAGTGAAACCCCATCTCTACAAAAAAATACAAAAAATTAGCCAGGCATTGTGGCTGGGTGCCTGTAGTCCTAGCTACTTGGGAGGCTGAGGCAGAAGAATGGTGTGAACCCGGGAGATGGAGCTTTCAGTGAGCCAAGATTGCACCACTGTACTCCAGCCTGGACGACAGAGTGAGACTCCGTCTCAGGAAAGAAAAAAAAGATTTTGACATTTTCTGTTCAAGAAACTTTTACAGTGAGAATAATTTAGTGTATCTCAGACAATGTTGGAGTGATCAATGGGTGAGTTTCCTTGTTCCAAGGTAGAATAACAAATGTTCAGTTGAATTGTTGATGGATCAGTTTGACCCAGCTTTAAGGATATGTCTGAAAAACTGAAATAATGAGGTCAACATTTTCCAGGTTTTTTTTTTTTTCCTGTCATTCTGTGATCAACTAAATCTGCTTTGGTTTTCAGTTACTAATCAATGTTCCACTAAAGCCTATTTAGAAACTTTATTTTGAAATAATTATAGATGGACAGGAAGTTACAAATATAACCCGGAGAGGGTCTGTGTTGTATAATTGAACTTTAACAGTGATACGCTCCTTTCTTTCTAGAAAGGCTTTCAATTTATGGAAAATTTAGCAAAAGTAAAAGATATTCGGCATTGGGCCTCTGAAACTTCTTTCGGAACTAGTATTTTGAATGACTCCATACAGCTAGAATAATGGCTGAAATTTCTATAGTGCTGGTCAGGACTCTGACTGTGGCCCGAGCATGAGATGATTTTCTTGGAAGCCAAAATACTACTAGAAGGAGAAGAAGACTGTGGCGCTTTCTGGGGGGTTGGGGCTTGTGCCTCTGGAGCCTTTGAGTTTTCTGTGGGTGTAAGTTTTGCAAATGGTCCTGGTAGCCCTGAAGCTAGAGTTGTCAAAGTAACAGGTGGTGGCTGGGATCCATCTTGGCAGTGGATCAGCTACCCAAATAGCCAAAGTTGTTCAATCTATATGAGGTCCTGTAGACCAAACTGGGGGTGGGGAGGATTAGCCCCATACAGACAGTTGGTCCTTTTTTTTTTCTTTTTTAAACAGTCATTTGAAATATTTTCTATAGAAGACCTAAGCTTTAGACATTTAGGATGATTTAAAATGCACTGCTCTGTATTCTTTTTCATATATATTTGATTTATTAATATAAAATTGCCATTTTTGTACATAAAAATGGTCAAATGTTGGCAGTTTCATATGGTGCAACCTACTGTTTTCTGCTGTCACACTGGAAATTCTCACAAACGTGGGATAGCATGTTTCAAAGAAACGTTGGCTCAGCCTCTTCATTTATGGAAGAAATATAGCACTTATGGTGTTCTAAGTAGATTAACTAACTTAATCTTTTTACAAGCAAATGAGATAGGTAGGTCCTAGTGTTTTCCCACTTTTTAGGATCACAGAGCTAGTGAGTGGTAGAGCTGGGCCCACACCCTGGCTGCTGGTCACAGGGCTGTGCTGTTTCAGCTCTTGTGTTTGACCTCACCTCTCCAGTCATACTTGTGGAAGTCCTGGGTGTCTAGACAGGTGATGGGTGAGTGACATAAGGTACCTACCTGTCTTTGTCTTCATGGAAGAAATAACTGGATTTCCCCAATAATGAATTAATTCTTCCACAATACAAGAGAAATACAGCTAGAGATAGATTGGTCCTCAAGTAAATTGGTTTTGTAAGTTGATCATGAATCTTCCTGAAAACTGCTGTGGCCTTAGGAACACTAGAGGGTCCTACTAGTCGACATTCATTCATCTGATGAGCACCTACTATGTTCTAGGCACTGACTGTGAGAAATACAAATGAGTAAAATATAATCACAGCCGCCAGGATAGTCTGGTAGGTGACATTTATAATACAGTGTAAGCTAAGGTTGTAATTAATGTGTTTAACAAAGTACTGTGGCGGCACAGAGAAGAGAGTGACTACATTTGGAGTCCACAGGACTTCACCGGAAAGGCGAGGCATCTGACCTGGACTTTGAGAGGATTAACCAGAACTCTGTAGGTCCAGTCTTAGAGGTTTAACAAGGATACTTCTTTCAAGGTGCCCACCAATTCCTACTTTGCATTGGAGGGTGCACTGTGTCAAATTTGTATTCTTATCTTAAACACCAAATACTCTTAAAGTCCATCCAGGGGCCTGTGGAGTTGAGGGTAAATGTAGAGGTTTATCGGGCCTAATAATGAAAGTATGAGTAGTTATTGCCATGGAGGAGGAGGGTGAATGTTTTGTAGAGTCCCTTCTAACCTTGAAATTCCGATTCTCTGATAAACTCCTACCTCTCCTCCGTTGCTTAATCTCCGATCTTGAGCCTGGAAGGAGAGTAGGCAACTCAGTCAATGAGGGAGTGTTATTTAGTAATTGCACATTGGCCTCTTCCTGCTGGATCCCATATTGACACTGGAGTAAGGCTAGAGACTAGGAGACAAGGCCCCATGGGAACTTTGTGAAATGGAGAGGGGCAAGGGTGTGTCTCTGGACCATCTGTTTCTGGGGCAGCTGTCCTAGGTGTTGAGATAAACACAGGTCTGTTCTAAGATGTTCCTACTGGATCCTGTCAGGGTGCACTCTAGCATTCCTGGATTTATTGTGCACCATTTGTGGCTCCACAGTCCACTAGATGAAATTGTGAAGACTCAATATGGTGGCTCTCCAGGGACTTTCCCTCTTCTTCTCCCTTAGCATTAGAGATGACCCGTCAGCGTTGCAAGCAATTCTGTGGTAGCACATCAGGTATTCTGTCACAGCTGGAAAGGCTGGATAAACATCAAGGGACTGCCAAGACCAGACTTCTCATTCAGTCTGAGTAGGAGGAAAGAGGACAGGTTGTTGGAGAGTTGGTTTAAAAATGAATTATGGGCTGGGCGTGGTGGCTCACACCTGTAATCTCGCACTTTGGGAGGCTGAGGCAGGCGGATCATGAGGTCAGGAGTTCGAGACCAGCCTGACCAACATGGTGAAACCCTGTCTCTACTAAAAAATACAAAAATTAGCTGGGTGTGGTGGCACGCACCTGTAATCCCAGCTACTCAGGAGGCTGAGGCAGGAGAATTACTTGAACCTGGGAGGCGGAGGTTGCAGTTAGCCGAGATCATGCCATTGCACTCCAGCCTGGGCAACAAGAATGAAACTCTGTCTCAAAAAAAAAAAAAAAAAGATTTATGATCGATCTTTCTCGTTTCATCATCTGATGGGTGGAGGAGGGAAAGGGTCAGAAATATTTATTTTAATACCCTCCCGGTATGAATGAGTGATTTTGATCCTAGTTTAGGTTTTGATGTGGTGGATGTGAGATTGCAAGTGGTTCAATTTGTTTGGCAAGGTCATCCCCAAGGATGTCCGATGCATCTGCATTCTTGTTCTAGATTCCATTCTAGCCATGCGTTTGTGAAATGGGGAGGGGCAAGGGTGTGTCCCTGGACCGTCTGTTTCTGGGGCACTCTCCTAGGTGTTGAGATACACACAGGTCTTTTCTAAGATGTTCCTACTGGATCCTGTCAGGTTGCACTCTAGCATTCCTGGATTTATTGTGTACCATGTATGGCACAATAAATGGAATGTTCCCATGGCTAGAATGGAATCAAGGGAGAAGCTTCCTCGTTCCTATTTCAGAGGGAGCAGGGAGAGTAGTGGTGCATATCCCCACAGCTAGAAATACATTGGTCCTCAAGTAAATTGGTTTTATAAGTTGATCATGAATCTTCCTGAAAACTGCTGTGGCCTTGGGAATTCTGGAGGGTCCTGCTAGTGGACATTCATTCACCTGATGAGCACCAACTATGTTCTAGGCACTGACTGTGAGAAATACAAATGAGTAAAATATAATCACAGCCGCCAGGGTAGTCTGGTAGGTGACATTTACAATGCAATGTAAGCTAAGGTTGTAATTAATGTGTTTAACAAAGTACTGTGGCGGCGCAGAGAAGAGAGTGACTACATTTGGAGTCCACAGGACTTCACCGGAAAGGTGAGGCATCTGACCTGGACTTTGAGAAGATGAACCAGAACTCTGTAGGTCCAGTAATCTGCTGGAAGGTTTTCAAAGAACACAGGTGGACAGAGCCTTGGGAACAGTCAAGGTTGAGGGGGCACTCTTGTGGGTCCACAACCCGAGCTTCTCACCCCTCTTATTTCATAATGGCTGTCAAGCTCTCCCTTCACTGTTGTTTTTCTTTACTGCTTTGTGGATTCATCCTGCTGAGTCACTACAACCTCTGCTTGCAGTCATGCCAGGTCTCCCAGTTAGGAAACGACCCTGCTCTTCACTGCCTGGTTCCTTTGTGTGGCTGCTTCCAGCCTTCTGTCCCCCCTTCTCAGAGCTATGACAAGAGGTTCTTATAGCCTTAAAAATAAAAAGCAACTTCATATGTTGTGCCTTTGTGTTCTTTATTGCATCATTTGTTGAGCAAGTTTCCCAGGACTGGAGCTGGAGGTCATTTGAGAGATGTCTCCTGGGATCCCACTGAAACTCTCCTCCACTGATCCCAATGGTGACCAGGAACAGGGGCTGGCTTGTGGTCCTTTTACCTCTCTCCATGTTTTCCAGCTTCCTAAGATACCCTGTCCCTTCCTGCATTTTGGCCAGCATTTATCTTTCCTTCTACTTTGTGCTTCTAGTGGTTCTGGGTCACTTTCTGTCAGCTCCCAAATTCCAGAGGTGGACCTGGCTTAGGCCATTGGCTCTGTGTCTTTTAGTGTGTATTGCTTGAGAATGCTCATATTTATATAGTATATTCTGTAGTGCCTGAAAATTCTAAGGCCACAGCGGTTTTGAATGATTCAAAGTTAGTCACTTTGGTATGAAACAATGTGAATTTAAAGGCAAACCCAGGATTCTTTGAAAGCAAAAACTTTCTTTAGAGCAGCAGCGTGCTTGGTGAGGCAAATAGATTGCATTTTGTGGTGCCAGAAATAGACGATTCCCTTTTTATACCCTACATCTTTGCCATGTAGTCAGAGACATACAGATCCTTTGAAGTGAATTCTGGCACCACAATTTTGTAGAGACAGTCAGTGTAGTACAGCATGAGAAGGGCATCCGATGTGTCCTTTGAATAATTTCTGTTGAGGAGCAGGCATCAGCCCATTGCAGAGATTGCTGAGGGGACGGTGCAGTCGAGAAGCAGGTAGTCTTGGGGCATTGTGAAAACAAGTGTGAAAGGCCTTTTGGAATCCTGCTTTTTGGCAGTGTTGTGCAGGTCCCTCCGAAATTTCGTCACTTGCTTGGAAACATGTACAACAGAGGGATACGTCACTTAGGCAGAGAGTACTCAAGGGCTGAAAAATGCTGCACTCATGAATAGTTTCACTGAGCTGGAGATTGGTCACATCTGATGTCTGGATGGTGGCCATTGTTGTTAAAAATAGCTTAGAAGTTCAAAACAGTGGGGTGGGAGCCTTGTGTTCTCTTTTCCTCCCTGGAAAGGGAAGTGTTTTTATGAGCTGTGGAACTTTGAGTAAAACTTAACTTCTTTGTACCTTGTTTTGCTCATCTGTAAATGGCGATAACAGTGGTATCCACCTTATGAGATGTTCAGGATTCAATGAATATAAAGCGTTTGGCATGATGCCTGGCACGTATAACTAACACTGGTGTAGTGTTTAATTATATTTATTATTTTTTCTCGTTATTACTGTTCTTTCCTATTTGAGATTTCTCAGAGGTTCTGTACTTGTTATAATTCTTTCCATGGCTTTTCTTCCCATTAGCAGTGGCTTAATTCTTACTGGGAGAAAAAACCTTTGAATCGTGGTAATTTTCTTAATTCCCTTGTCTGACCTTTGGGATGGTGGAGCTGGGAGGGCAGTGCAGAGTCAGATGTCAGTGGGGAACAGAGATTGTGGGCAGTCCCAGGCAGTGGCGGGTGCCAGCTGGAACTACCTAGTGCCCTCTCGATTATTTGATGGTGAAATGGGTGATTATTGCAGTTTATCAATTAAAAAAAAGAACCATAGCATTAGTGTTAGGGGTAGCTGAGTGAAGGTATGTGGGAATTCTCTGTACTATCTTTGCAGGTCTTGTGTAAACCTAAAATTATTTCAAAATGAAAATTTAAAAAAAGCCCCAGCAACAAAGCAGGATGTACACCATGCTGACGTAGTAAATGCTTAATAAATGTTTGTTGGATGCAAGAGTGAGTGAGTGAGTTAGGTTTGAACCCAGCCTTGACACTTATTAGCTAGATTACCTTTGGTTAATTACTACTTTTATGAATCTCAGATTTCTTATTTATTTATTTATTGTTTTGAGACAGAGTCTCGCTCCGTCGCCAGGCTGTTGTACAGTGGTGCAATCTCGGTTCACTGCAACCTCCGACTCCCTGGTTCAAGTGATTCTTCTGCCTCAGCCTCCCAAGTAGCTGGGATTACAGGCATGCACCACCATACCCATGTAATTTTTGTATTTTTAATAAAGATGGGGTTTCACCATGTTGGGCAGGCTGGTCTCAATCTCCGCCTCAGCCCCACAAAGTTCTGGGATTATAGGTGTGAGCCACCACGCCCGGCCCAGATTTCTTATTTCTAAAGTGCCACAATGTCTACCTCACAGCGTTGGTGTGACCATTAAATGAGATGTAAAGAACCTTATTAGAGGATCCAGTTATATGGTAAGTAGTCTAACGTAGCTATTGTTGTTGTTAAAGATATTGTGGGCACTTTGTTGGTTGGCTGTTCCCCCACCTCCTTTTTTAAAGACAATATCCATTTAAAAAATACATTTAGGTTTCTTTCAGTTTTTTGCTGTTATGAACAACACTTGGATTAATAGCTGTATAGCTAGATCTCTGTGTGTGTACATTATGTATTCTTAGGATAAATTTCTGAGAGTCACATGGGTTCCTATTTTTTGGCTCTTTTTATTCCCTTACCAGAGTGCCTCCTGATAGTTTGTAATTTTGTAACAATTTACCTTTAAAGAACAGAGTTTTGATAGGCAGAGATGGGAGAGTAGGAGAGAGGGAGTAGCCTGTACACAAAAGGATTGCCTCCTTTACCCCAAAGGTTGAGGCCTCTGAATGCTGGTCTGAGCTCCTAGAGGTGATATCTCTGGAGCGTGGTAAGCACAACCAGTCAGCCTTGTGCCAAGTGCTGGGTGTCCTGCTGCCATGGTTGGGGAGGGCTGAAGTTTTCACCCTGTTGCCAGGGGTGGTGGGGACTTGGATGACTGGCATCCAGCGTGGACAGCTGCCACCTGCCCATGGTAGATGAAACCTTACTTTCGATGGGAATGGCCCTCCTGTCTTATGGGAGTTGTAGACTGTGTGGAGTGCAGTTGAACAAGGATGAGCAGGTAATCCAAGTGTACTTAGAATTTGCTTCCTCTGAATATTAGAACATGAAGAGGTCTTTGAGGGAATCCAGCATGGTGGTTTTGACTCTTTGAAAACTGAGGAACCCTATTTCATATCAATCCCACATGGAATCTCAGTGTACTAAAGAGTTTGTTTTTTTGTTTGTTTATTTATTTATTATGCTTTAAGTTCTGGGATACATGTGCAGAACTTGAAGGTTTGTTGCATAGGTATACACGTGCCATGGTGGTTTGCTGCACCCATCAACCTGTCATCTACATTAGTTATTTCTCCTAATGCTATCCCTCTCCTATCCCTCCACTCCCTGACAGGCCCCAGTGTGTGATGTTCTCCTCCCTGTGTCCATGTGTTCTCATTTTTCAACTCCCACTTACGAGTGAGAACATGCAGTGTTTGATTTTTGGTTCCTGTGTTAAGTTTGCTGAGAATGATGGTTTCCAGCTTCATCCATGTCCCTGCAAAAGACATTAACTCATCCTTTTTTATGGCTGCATAGTATTCCATCGTGTATATGTACCACATTTTCTTTATCCAGTCTATCATTGATGGGCATTTGGGTTGGATCCAAGTATTTGTTATTGTGAACAGTGCTGCAGTAAACATACGTTTGCATGTGTCTTTATAGTAGAATGATTTATAATCATTGGGGCATATACCCAGTCATGGGATTGCTGGGTCAAATGGTATTTCTGGTTCCAGATCCTTGAGGAATTGCCACACTGTCTTCCACAATGGTTGAACTAATTTACACTCCCACCAGCAGAGTAAAGCGTTCCTATTTCTCACATCCTCTCCAGCATCTGTTGTTTCCTGACTTTTTAATGATCGCCATTCTGACTTACATAAGATGGTATCTCATTGTGGTTTTGATTTGTGTTTCTCTAATGACCAGTGATGATGAGCTTTTCCCCCTATGTTTGTTGGCCACATAAATGTCTTCTTTTGAGAAGTGTCTGTTCATATCCTTCGCCCTGTTTGATGGGGTTGTTTTTTTTCTTGTAAATTTGTTTAAATTCTTTGTAGATTCTGGATATTAGCCCTTTGTCAGATGGATAGATTGCAAAATTTTTCTCCCATTCTGTAGGTTGCCTGTTCACTCTGATGATAGTTTCTTTTGCTGTGCAAAAGCTCTTTAGTTTAATTAGATCCCATTTGTCAATTTTGGCTTTTGTTGCCATTGCTTTTAGTGTTTTAATCATGAAGTCTTTACCCATGCCTATGTCCTGATTATGGTTTTAGGTCTTATGTTTAAGTCTTTAATCCATCTTGAGTTAATTTTTGTATAAGGTGTAAGGAAGGGGACCAGTTTCAGTTTTCTGTATATGGCTAGCCAATTTTCCCAACACCATTTATTAAATAGGGAATCCTTTCCCCATTGCTTGTTTTGGTCAGGTTTGTCAAAGATCAGATGGTTGTAGATGTGTGGTGTTATTTCTGAGGCTTTGTTCTGTTTCACTGATATATATGTCTGTTTTGGTACCAGTACCATGCTGTTTTGGTTACTCTATCCTTGTAGTATAGTTTGAAGTCAGGTAGCGTGATGCCTCCAGCTTTGTTCTTTTTGCAAGAGATTAATTTTATAAGTTCAGACTTGTAGGTGTCATAACTTACAAGAATCATCCATTTACTTACCATAAATGGACTTACAAGAAATTAATTTTATAAGTTTAGACTTGTAGGTATCATAACTTACAAGAATCATCCATTTACTTATGGTGAAGTCAAGAGAACAATGAAGCTGCTTTAGTGAGCACTGAATTTTAACTTGGGTTCTGAGTGGCAGTCCCCAGTCAAATGGCAGTTTCATTATCCAGGTTCCATCTGGTTTTAATTTTGTTTGCAGTATAGAAAAGTCTGATTTGCATGGATAAGTAAATGTAGATAAGAATAGTTTACTAATACCTTGCAATTTCAGGATACTCTTTAATTAAATTGATCCAGAAGCCTGAAAGATGAATAGGGGGAACTTTGGTCTCCAAGGAGAATCACACTGTTTAACAAATACTTTCATTCTTTATTACAATCTGCAAGACAGATGATAATGTGTGCTCACTCTTTTTATTACAATGCAGCCTGTTATGAATTCATTTGTTTTTGTATAACTGACTATTCCCATGTGATAAGAGCATGAGCCAACAGATGTGCCTGAGATTTACCTGGCATTTAACTGAACATACTGCAGGTGTGCTATAGCAGTATACTTGCTTGAACAATTTTAAGGCACCAGACAAGTACAGGCCTGAATTTTTAAAAAGAGAGTTCCAGTTTCCTTCAGAATCAGTGATATATTTATAAGATACTAATATAAGCTTAGAATTGGCAAAGACAGCTTTATTCTGAGGTCTACAGAAAGATAATGTGAACACATTTGTCATCATCACTGGACTAAAATTTCCAATAAAATTTGAATCTCTGGGAGTTTATTATAATCTCTAAAATCATTAATGTATTATCTTAAAAACAAAATTGAATAAATTTTTTTGCAGAGTTTTGTAGCACTCAGAACCTTTTGGTTGCTCAGAACATAGCTTGAAAATCCAGATCTTTCACATGCTCCTCTAAGCTGTTTTTGTCTGCTGAGCAGTTAGGACTTCTGGAGGGGACAGGAAGCTGTGCAGTCAAGTGACATCCTTTCTGTAGTTTTGTGTGTTCATGTGTGTACGCACATGAATGCACTCTTGTATATCTACTAGGTGCAGTGAGAGTTGGCTTCAGGGAGACAGGGAGATGCGTGATTTTGGGGTCCCCAGCCTGAGCCTACTTTTCCTGGTAGTGTTCTTTGTTGTGGAATCTTTCTCATCACCTTTTATTGCATGGAAACTTAATCTATTCAGGTCCCAACTTTCAGGCTTCTCTGCTCTGACAAGGCCAATATGATAGACTAGTCTGAGTTAAAAGGTGGCAGTGAGGGAACCAGCTATCCCTCCCTATTTTTGTATTGTCATAAGTATCTCATGGCATTGAACACTTTCACCACAAGTGGCTGCTTCAGGGGCACTGGCAGGTTGGGAGGGACATTGTGTCCTTAATAGTGCCTTTTGTGCCATTTAACTCCCACAGTAGAGAGACCCAGCCTTAAGCAATAAGACTGACCCTCCGTAGGACTGCTGCCAGTCTATATGTTGTCTTTGTGAAAATTGGAAAACAGTACCTTGTCTGAGTGGGGTAGCCCTGCACCAGAGAGTGTGGCCTGGCTAGTAAAAGGCAGGTTGGATTTCAGCCATCACTTTCTTACCTCAGTTGGGCATTCTTGGCAGTGCCCAACCTGCCCAACCATGTGCTGTAGTCCTGATTCTACCTGCTATCTTCCAGCCAATTACAGTGGCTTTTTATTCTTTTGCATTACACAGATGTGTTCATTGTGGCTGCTTAATAGACATTTGAGTTGATCGATACACAGCGTTGACCAAATAGAGAGAATGGCACTTTGCAGGGTGTTTAGTTCCTGCTGTCCCCATAGCAGCAGCGACCATCAGCGACCTGTTACCTTAAGGATTCTATAGTTCATTCATTTATTAATTCAGCAGCTCCTTCTTAAGTACCTGTAGTGTAGAAGGAGACAGGATACCAAGCTACAAAGAGCACCATCTTTGGAGTCAAATCTGGGTTTGAAATTTGTCTTTTCTGTTGACTGTCTGTGTAATGTTTGGCAAATTATTAAACTTTCTGAGCCTCATTTATTTGTTCATTTGCCCACTTATTCAACAAATATTTGTTGAGCATTGCCCTTGGCTGGATGAAGATAAAAAAAAAAAAGGAAGACAGATACAGTTCTTTCCCTCATCTCTAGTGAGGATGTGGACACAAAACAAATACATGGATCAACACATAACAATTCTAGGCTGTCACAAGTGACCTGAGGAAAAGAAACAAGGATGTGCTAAAATTAATAGGAGCTGGAGGGTAGCGGGAAGGGACACAGGAGAACAGGCCAGAGAGACAGAGCTCTTTCTTAATAGGGTTGTCAGGGAACACCTGTCAGAGGCGAGCACATAAGCAGACCCAAAGAATGATGAGGAACTGGCGTGCAGAGAGCAGTCTAGGCTGAAGAGTCAGCTCGGACAAAGGTGGGAAGTAGTTGGTATATTTGAGGACATAAAAATATGGACTTGAGGCATAATGGAGGACAAGGTTGGAGACAGTGATGATAACAGTAGCAAGCACTTGTTTAGTTTCTGCTATGTCCAGATACTGTGCTGAGTGCCTTTGCATACATTAACTCTTTTAATGCTGACCAAAATACCACGGAGCACGTTTTATGATCATTGTTTTACAGAGGAGGAAATTGAGGCACAGATGGGCTAAATAACTTACCCAGGATTTCCCAGCTGGCATGTGGTAGAGCTGAGATTCAAACATATGTGTTCTGGTTCCAGACTCTGTGCTTATGTCTACTCTGCTGTAGTGCCAGTGAAGGCTGGGTCATGCCAGACCTCAGTTTCTTCATCAGTAAAATGGAACTAATATGTGGATTAAACAAAACATGTATAGAATGGCAGCCATATCATATCATAAGCATTCATCAGGTGAACTGTATATCTAGTGGTGTTGGTAGTTGTGGTCAGCATTGTAGGAGAATACAGGGGTACATTAGGAGCTAACCCTCTAGGGAAGGACCGTGTATACTGATAATCGGTAATGTAAGGAGGACAGGGGTAAGGGCCCTGAGGAAAGTGTGTGCATGAACAGTGCTGCTACGGCTCTGAAGTGGGTCAGTTCATTCCACCTGGGCAGTGTGGAGCCACTTGGGGGTTGGGGGAGGGGATCCTGCTGTTGAGTATGGAAGAATGGGCAGGAGTCACATATACTGAGCAGGCAGGAGGAGCATTTCCTCTGCACCATCTGGTGAACAAAGATCTAGTGTGTACTCAGAGCTGGAAAGTGGAGTCTGGGGACAAAAGCACCGGCCACAGGAGTGAAGCAGGAACTGGAGTGAAGATAGGTTAGAGCCAGCACTCACTGGGGGCTTGATGCCATTCCGAAGCTTTGAATCTTTATGCATCAGGGAATGTGTGGTCCTGGGGTCCACAGCTCGGTTTAAGGATAAATTTGGGTATCTTCCGAGCTTTCTGTGACTCTGGCTGAGCAGCAGAGAGGAATTTTGTTTTAGCTTTTATTTGATATGCTATCTGTCATCTACCTAAAGGGGCCTGCCCACCTCCTGGGTTCATGCAGAGGAGAGGTACCACTCTAGTAGGAAGCTTTATGACCCCACTTCTCCAGGCAGGTGGTTTTTATAGGTGGTTGCAAATAACTGGCACAGGCTTGGAGCTAGATAGATCTGGGCTGTATAGTCTGGGCTTTAACAGCATTTGACCTTGGATCTTGTGTTTGGACCTCATGTAGTTCCCTGTAAAGTAGGGATTTATACCATGTCTCATTGTTGTATAAAGGTCAAATAAGTGCATGGCACTATGTGCCTGAAGAGCATGGTAAGTGCTCAAATGATGGTAGTCGAAATTACTAGATTGCATGGTGTGGAAGGCCCAGTTACCCACAGGAAGTCAGTTTAAACTGACTAATTGTCTTCTCCCATATTTTTGAGGTTAGGAAGCCTAATCAGTTGGCAGGACTCATTGGAGCCACATTGAGATGGATATTAAAGCCATTCCCAGGCTTTGTGGGACATCAGGCCATGTTGTATACACAGTTTTCTTCTTATTGTTTTATTTTTCCTTAAGGCTTTATTTTCTTAAAGCAGTTTTAGGTTTAGAGCAATTTTTTTTTTTTTTTGAGACAGTTTCCCTCTTGTCACCCGGGCTGGAGTATAATGGTACAATCTTGGTGCACTGCAACCTCTGTCTCCTGGGTTCAAGCGATTCTCCTGCCTCAGCCTCCCAAGTAGCTGGCATTACAGGTATGCGCCACTACACCCTGCTAATTTTTTGTATTTTTTTTTTTTTTTTTATTAGAGATGGGGTTTCACTGTGTTGACCAGGCTGGTCTTGAACTCTTGACCTCAGGTGATCCACTCACCTCAGCCTCCCGAAGTGCTGGGATTACAGGCATGAGCCGCTGTGCCCAGCCTACAGCAAAATTAAGAGGAAGGTACAGATCTCACACATGCGTAACCTCCCTCATAACCAACATTTCCCACCAGAATGGTACATTTGCTGCACTTGGTGAACCTACACTGACATCATTATCACCCCAAGTCCATAGTTTAGATTAGGGTCCACTCTTGGAGTTGTACATTCTATGGGTTTGGACAAATGTATGATGACATGTACCCACCATCATTGTATTGCACAGAGTATTTTCACTGCCCTAAAAATCCTCTGTGCTTTGCCTGTTCAGCCCCTGCCCACCATGTGTATTTGCTGTCCTGATTTTAGGTAATCATTATGGGGTTGGAATAATAGCATCCTATGAAGTGTTTGTGGCTTTAAGTGAATGTCAGCAGTTCTACATTCCTGTCCAGTAGATGCTATCTTTCAATTTGCCGAAAATACTGATTCTGTTTTTCTGCTACTTCAGAACAAACAGAGGAATTTTAGAAGAACTACCACCCACTTCTTCAGACTCACTGATCACCTATTTAGAAGCCACACATAGTTCTGAGGTCGGTGCATGACATACAAAGACAGTAAGACCCTACTTGGCCTCATAGCAGAGCACAGTTGGGGCAGTGGGCCCTTGTTGTTTGTCTCTTTGATGCTGGGCTGGGTACCTTTGACATTTAGGAGGTCATGGCTAGGAATACTAGGAATCATATAATGTGCACAGCAATAGTCCTATGGATAGAAGAATTTTTCTGTAGCCTACATGACTTTCAAATGTCTCCCCAGACTTTCTTGCAGGGAGAAAGCCTGTTCGTAATTTTCTGAACCTAGAACCTGTAATTCCATTTTATGTAAAGGACTTTTTGCATTGTTTTGATATACCCTTAATTTTCTAGGAATGCCACTACTATGTAAATTGATACAATGTATTATATAAGATACTACACTATTTTGTTCGTAACTTTGCCAAAAGCTGTTTACCATTTTTGTAAATCACTCGCCAATGTTGGTGTGCATGTATTTGTGTCATCAAGAATAATATGCAAGATTCTGACTGCATTTATAGTTATTGCATTCAGAGTTGTTCTGTTGTGTTAGACTACTTCATTATGTCTTCTGATGTACTCGTGACAGAGCAATTACTATCGAAATATATATTCTTACAGATTTCTTTAAATTCTTTATTTATAGTTAGGACATTCTATTATTTTGAAATTATATATAGTTTATATTATTTTTGATTTTCATTTCAGGGTAGTAAAGGGAGAACATTACGACATATATGTTTTAAAAAGCAGCAAGAGTCGGAATGGGAGGTGTTGGGAACCGTTGGTCTGATGCATTGGAACCGTATCAGTAAGACCTGGCTAAGTGCAGAGAAGTCTGTGGGGGAGAGTTTAAGCTTCATTTTGTTTTAAGTCATGGTATGTGTGGCCTTGATTCTAAACTCTGTCTTTGAATAAAGTTGTTTTTGTCTGGTGGTTTTGAAGTTTTAGAAAATGGGAGTATACAAGTAGATGTGAAGTGGTTACAGTGGTTTAGTCACAGCACCCTGGGCCTGAGAATCTGAGCTGGAGGGACTCTAATTTGTGACATAGTCACCACAGCCAACCAATGGGAATGTCCCCATGTGATCTGAACCAAAGTGGTTTTGGAGTGTTTAAAAATGTGTGTTTAATAAGCTAAAATTATCTGTTAACTGTTCAAGGGTGATTTTTGTATTTTCAAGCATTCACAATTCTAATTAAATGGCATTGTGTAATCACTTGTGGTCGCAATGTAGTTTATAATGAGTTAGAATAATGAAGGGGTAGTGAGACTGGAAATTAGAGACACAGATACCCATTCTGCTTAAGGTACCCTTAAACAGATAGGTGTTAGGACCAGCAAGTAGTGATCCAGAAACACAATAAAATGTTTAACGAAGTGCTAATTATGTTGTGTCAGTCATTGTAGGCTGGAGTTGATGGAGCTAAGTAGTGGAGGAGGAGGTTGGATTGGGATGAGTCTTGAAGGGTAGAAAGTAGAATATTAGTAGAAAGAACCTGCAATTGTTTCCTACCCCGACTTTCCAGGTTATTATTATCTACAGAGTCACTTTGGCTTGTATTCCAAATTTACTTTTGTAGTAGCTAATAAGTATCTTTTTTATTTAGTACCTAATGCATGATTTCTACTGTGATTGGTCCTTGACAACAGTTAGATGAGAGCGAATTGATACTAGAGATGCAGAAATTTAAGGCTGAGAAGCTCAAGTGCCCAGGACCATACACAGCTTGTAAGTGGCAGAGCCAGGATTTAAACTCAAGTTTGACTGATGTCAAAGCCACTCCTTATGGTCTTTTCATATTTTTGCTCTAGAGATGGTGATCATGATTAGCTTGTTTACTTACCAGCCATTTTCTATTCAGATTATAAAGCAGATCTCATTTGGCTGAAGACTTGGAAATTTAAGTGTTTGATATGTAATCTATGATTGAATTTAAATGAGGTATGGTTAGAAAGTTCCAGCCCAGTTAGTAATTTAGCACCTTAAAGCAGTTGACAAGCATGGTTAACCAAAAACCTAAATCATACTAAATGTTTGAAGTGGTGAACAGGAGGGAAGATTTTTATATTGTTAGTAGTCAGCTTTAAAAAAAATGTGTTTGTAAACTGAGAAGTCTAGGTATGTGACATTTATACTCCTGATGTTTAACTGGCTTTGGAAATTCCCACATTGTGACTTCTTGTAAGCTTGGCTAAATAAACTGACAGGGGATTCCAGCCCTTGTTGTATAATTAAAGGTGAGGATACAGAGTAAATCTCCCTACCTCCAAGTATTGTGTAGTTAATTGTAGCTACCAATGAAATTATCAGGTCAATGTGAAAAAAAAACCTTGTTTTTATTTATACGGGGTACAGGGATGGTCTGGTTAGTTGTTCCCAAGTAACTAACTGGGGAGACCATTTAATAGTGTGTTTTTTTTTTCCCTCATAAGAACAATCAAATGAGGAAACTAATAGCACTGTGGGCTGCTTAGGGAATTTTTGTCCCTGAAAGAACTGCTGCAAACCCTGTGTCTCAGAAAGGATGACGCAATGTCTAAATGTCCATCTGTAGGGAGAAGATTGAAGTCCCTATGCTGATCTACTCTGCCTGTGCAACTTTGTGATTTGCGGCCGGTTACTTAATCTCTCTTTACTGTTGTTGACTCAAGTCATGGTATAGCTGGTTTTTCATATTCCAAGGACAGAGTTCAAGAGTTATCTTCTTGGTTGGAAATGGAAAGAAGGTATATCTGGAGTCAAGTCCAAATGGGTAAGCCATCTCACTCTAGCAACTCACCGTACAAAGGGATAAGAAGGGAATAGAGAAGCTGCAGTGTTTCTAAAAGGAAGATCTACTCCCAGTAGTATGATCATAAAAATTTCTAAAAGGTTTTATTTCAACCACTTATTTTCTTATCCCTAGGTTACAAACCAGTTTGGTGAGAAGAGCTCAGTTTTTGGTTTTAGATGAGCTGAGTGCTTGTCGCAGTTCAGCCACTTGCTAGCTGCATAGCCTTATGCAAGTCACTTAATTCTCTGAATCTCTGTTTCTTTATCTGTAAAATGGATGTGGTAACATCTTCCCTACACACTCTAGAAGGTCACTGGAAATCAGTTAATAGATGTGAAAGTGCTTTGTACACTTCAAAGGGCTGTCTAAATGTCTGTATGAGCCTGAAGGATAGTTGTTATGCATTCAGTTATCAGTAGTCTAGGCGGCTGTGCAGAAAGGGAGAGGCGAGGGAGCCATATTTTTGACAACTGACTTGGAGTTCTGTGATCCAAAGCCCAGAAATTCTCACTTAGATTTTTTTCCTAATGCAGCAGTCTTGTGCTGGATTTTGGAGTGTAGTAGAAACGTAAGCTACACTTATTAAAGGGGTTTGGCACTCTGTAATGTGGGATTACTGGCATAGAAGATGAAATGATAAAGGAACATCTCATCATATTCAGATGTGTGAGTCATGCACACTTATGAGTTACTTTGAAAAATGGAATTATAATAGAAATGGGCATGAGTTCAACTTATATTATTTTCTTTGGCTTTAGCAGTTTTCAGGTTAAAAGTCACTGGATACATTTAACTGTCTTAAAGCATAGCATTTATAAAAAGCTTTTAGAACTTAGACTGTACAAAAGCACCTGAATTGGAAACTGTGTCTTTTATTTTCTCTACCAGTAGGATATTAGGGACAGTTTTGCGCTGGACCTGTTCCTGTGTACTGCTTTGATATTAGGTAGTGATTCAGTAAGCAGGAATATATAGACTCCTATAACCCTGTTGGTCTTCAGGGAGCTTCATGCTCATTTATTCTGCCTGCCTGTTTTACAGTGGGGAAAACTGAGGGCCAGAAGGATTCCTTGAATTATCCAAGGCCCAAAGTTAGATTCTGGCAGAGGCAGGGTTAGAACTCGTTCAGTCCACACTATGCCGTCATCAGTGCTGGATGAGAAATTTTCCACTACCAGCATTAATTTAATTTTATTTAATTTTAGTTTAGTCTAGTCTAGTCTAGTCTTAGTTTAGTTTAAGACAGAGTCTTGCTCTGTCGCCCAGGCAGGAGTGCAGTGGCATGATCTCGGCTCATTCCAGTCTCTGCTTCCTAGGCTTAAGCAATTCTGGAGTAGTTCTCAGCCTCCCAAATAGCTGGGACTACAGGCACGTGCCTCCACACCTAGTTAATTTTTATGTTTTATGTAGAGATGGGGTCTCGCCATGTTGCCCAGGCTGGTCTTGAACTCTGGGCTCAAGTGATCCACCTGCCTTGGCCTCCCAAAATGCTCGGATTAGAGACGTGTGCCGCCACACCTGTCCCGTTTATTCCATTTAAATTACTGTTCATTTCATATAAGCCGCTTTTCCCTGTTTCCATCAATTTCAGATTTGGACATAGTTTTCAAGGATTATCCTTAATGCTACACCTCCTCTTTATGCTTAAAAATTTTGTTTGATTCATTTAACCAGAAATGATCACCGTGATTTTTACCTTTCAATAGGGAGCTACTTTTTCATTAATTACTTGGGTCATATTTGTCACTTGATTCTTAGCACTTTTTTCTCTAATGTCATTTATTATTTATTGAGAAACACTTGAGTTCTTACTCTGTGTCAGGCCCTGTGCTTAGCAGGTGCTGGAGGTGGGAAGGCACTGAGTGACGGAAGGACCTCATCCAAGAACCTGACTCTGTCCTGAGAGGATCTAGTGTGTCTGTCAGGCCCCACTTCATTTGACTTAGGACCATTATTGTTTTTATAGTAGCTAATGGAAAGACTCATTAGGAAAAGTCATGCTTTTGTTCATTTCTGTTTTCAGCCTAGCTAAGGAGACATACATTACAAGTAAATAATGGCACAAATTGGCACATGATGAAAGTCCAGGGGATTATTGCCTAGGTAGAATTTTAGAAAGTTGCTGCCATTCAGGATGGTCTTTAAAGAAGCACGGTATTTGATTACTGGAGAGGATAAGGTAATTGATTTTTTTTTTCAAGTTTCAGTTATTTATTAATCAGTGTAATCTCCACAATATATCAACATGATTTCATGTATCTAAAGGATAAATATTTCCTAGTTAAGTGGAAAATCGTGCACATAGCTTCTGGAAGATCTTCATTCTTTTTCTTTTTTTTTTTTTTTTTGAGATGGAGTCTTGCTCTGCCGCCCAGGCTTGGAGGTGCAGTGGCGCTATCTTGGCTCACTGCAAGCTCCGCCTCCCGGGTTCACGCCATTCTCCTGCCTCAGCCTCCCGAGTAGCTGGGACGGCAGGCACCTGCCACCACGCCCGGCTAATTTTTTGTATTTTTTTAGTAGAGACAGGGTTTCACCATGTTAGCCAGGATGGTCTCGATCTCCTGACCTCGCGATCTGCCCGCCTTGGCCTCCCAAAGTGCTGGGATTACAGGCGTGAGCCACCGCGCCCAGCCTGGAAGATCTTCATTCTAAGCATCTTTATAGTGAAACATTTCATTTAGAAGTCTGGACCTTCTTTCTTCATTTACTGCAATCCACATTCACTCAGTAGAACTTGTATCGCTCATTGGAGCCCAGTTTATTCCAGGGCCCTGGGTCATTCTTTCTGGCCCAGCTGACATCTGGATTGAAATGCCAGATGCAAGACATACAGTGCTGCTCTGGTACTGCTAGCTCCATTAAATACAAAGAGGGGGATCAAACTCAGCTCCTTCTTGGCCTGACCAAGGACCTGGTAGAGCATGTTTTCAGCAAGGGCCTCTGATTTAAAAGGAGAGAATTAGCTTAGCTGCCAGGCCCTTGACTAAGCAATATCTCAGAATAACGTAATTGAAAATTAATGAGTATCTACTTAGGGTCTTGAAATATATTTAATTTTCTGTGGAGGGGACTTTTTAAATTGAAAAACGTATCAACATAGAGAAGACTATATAAACAGTATGTGTATAGTTAGAGAAAAATACCTATGTATCCACCATTCAGGTTAAGAAAGAGAACATTACTGGTGTCTTAGAAATCACCTGGTACTCCACTGCACTTCCCTCAGAGGTAACAGTCACCCTCACTTTGGTATCAATCATTTCCTTCCTACCGGTGTATATGTCCCCAAAGCAGGCATAAACCTCGGTATATAAGGAAAGGGCAGTGATGCCAAGATGAAGGCTCCCAGGAGAAGAGCTTCATGGTCTATGGTTGAATTCATTACCCCGTATCTGAACAGAAACTCTGGGTCAAGTCTGGATCGAGAGTTGAGAGGTTTCAGGGACCCTTTTGGGAAAGTCAGTGAAAAAGATCATGAATGAATTGTGGGAAACAGGGCTTTTCATAGTTGGGGGTGCCTGGAAGACTGCAGAGGGCCCAGCTGTTGGGAGCCTGGGAGGAGTGGAGTCAAGAGGAATGGGCTCCTCCACCCTGGCTTATGTCTAGCTCTCAGGAATAGGCCAAATGGAATACTTCTGTGGGGTGAAATAGTCTTCTGCTGATTCAGGCAGCAAGACACTCTCAGGAATAGGCCAAATGGAATTCTTCTGTGGGGTGAAATAGTCTTCTGCTGATTCAGGCAGCAGGACACAGTGCGGGAACAGGAACTTCATCAGTACATGATTAAGAAAAACCAAATTCCATTAGGAATTTGGTTCAGGCTCCCCCAGGCATTCTGCCCTCGATGCAGTCTACAGGGATCTTGCCAGTGACAGCCCTCAACATAAGTATCTCTCAAGTTGCCCTGCTCACATGGGGACTGGTCATCCTCTGAGGCTTGCCACAGCTCTCGTGTTGAGACCGCTCTGTTCTGTGCTCCTGGGAATTCCCTTCATTTCCTCTTTGTTTAATCTTTATTTCCTGTGTTGGAGCCTGTCTCCTGTTATTTTCAGAAGGATACATAGCAGTATGTTTTTTGAGATCTTTGATGTCTAACTGTGTCTTGATTCTTCCTTCATAATTTGTTGATAATTTGGCTGGTTGTAGACTTCTGGGTTGGAAGTTGTTTCCCTTCAGAATTTTGAAGGCGTTGGGTGGCTGTCTCTTTCCTCGGTGCAGCTCTTAAAAAGCCTGAGAACATTCTCAATCCTTGATCTTTTGAATGTAGCCTGTTTTATTCTCTTTTGGAAGCTTATAGACCCTTTTTTCCAATGTTCTGAAGTTTCCCAGGAATGACCCAGACAGGTCTTTTTCTCCATTGTTTTGATGGGCCTTTCCAACCCGTCAACTGGTAGCTTTTGGTTCTGGGAAGTCTTTCTCAAATGGTTTTGCTGATGATTTTCTCCCCTCCACTTTCTCTGTCTTTTCTTTAGGAATTCAGACGTGTGACTGTCTGGATTGCCCCTTTTAATTTTCTTATCTCTTTTCTCCTATTTTCAAACTGTTCTTTTCTAACCTATTTCCTAAACCTTTTTTTGAGAAAGGGTTTCACTCTTGTCACCCAGGCTGGATGGAGTTCAGTGGCGGAATCTCGGCTCACTGCAACCTCTGCCTCCTGGTTCAAGCGATTCTCCCACCTCAGCCTCCTGAGTAGCTGGGACTACAGGTGCACGCCACCATGCCTGGCTAATTTTTGTATTTTTAGCAGAGACAGGGTTTCACCATGTTGGTCAGGGTGATCTCGAACTCCAGACCTCAAGAGATCCCCTTGCCTCAGCCTTCCAAAGTGCTGGGGTTATAGTCATGAGCCACTGCGCCTGGCCTTTCCTAAACATTATCTTCCAGCCTTTCTAGCTTTTGAAAATTAAGGTATTATTTACCTACAGCAAAGCGTATCAGTCCTAAGTGTTTCTTTGGCTTAGTTTTGACAATCATATATGCTTGTGCAGTTACCATCCTAAACAAAATATAGAACATTTCTATCAACCTAGAAAGTTCCGTAGGGCCCTTTCCCAGCTGTGTTTTCATTTCTGTTACCTTTTTAATATTCAAGAGCTCCTTTTTTCTCTGAAATGTTACTTTCAAAAAGAAACATTTTATTCTTGATTCATAAATAAAAGGTATTCTTTTATCTTTCGGAAGACATTAATTTTTAAAGTTTTCTCTCTGCGTAATGTTTTCTCTGAGTTGCTTTTTTCTGTCTCCATGTCTGCATTAGAGGCTTTCCTCAGACATCTGTTTACCTTGGCTGTTTGTTTATGATTAAACTTGGAGGAAGGCTGAGCATGTGCCTGGGGCTGGTGACTTTGGACATCACTAAGAGTGAGCCATTAATTGGGGAACTCCCAACCTCTGTGTCTTTAGGTCAGTCCTGGTGAGATGGTCACATTCCTTAGAAGACAGTATTCAGTCCCTCACCTGGAGGGCGAGGGACTGGCTGCCAGCATTTCTGGAGCTGCTAGGAAGAGGGTGAAGGCTGTAGCATCCTGGCCCCCAGCACTCAGCTTGTGTGCAGATGCCATCTTTCTGCGTGCACGGAGGTTCCTATGCTTTGCCTGGCATCTCTAGTTACAGGACCCTTTGTCTTAACCTTTCCAGAAACTAAACCTGTAGACGTGTGTTTCCTTATAATAAAATAGTCACTAGCCACATGGTAGCCACTTAAATTTAAATTAACATTTAATAAAATTAAGTCAGTTTCTCAGTTACGCTAGCCATCTTTTAAGTGCCTAGTAACCACATGTGACTGGCTGCCGTGCTGGGCACGGCACAGATACAGAACGTTTTGTGGACCGTTTTACTGGACAGTGCTGGTCTAGACTTTTGCTGGGGCGGAGGAGTGACCAAGGGGATTCTTTTTCTCAAATGCCTTTCCCCAGCCCTCTTTCTTCGCTCCAGTTCTGCTGCTTCCTTCCAGTTCCTGTGACTTTGGAGACTTCTGTGGTATATGTTGATTTGGTTATCAACTTTTGCCATTGTCAGCTTGGGATTCAGTATTTGTGGATTATCGATGTCATTTTTTTTTTTTTTTTTGACACATCCAACTACTTTCCAGTTTCCAAAGTTGTAGTTTTCTCCTCTTCTATTCCCCTTACATATTTGTGAATTTGGTTTTAAAAACATGCTGTATTTATCATACTACTTTATATATTTTAAAAATTTCTACTACGTTTTAGTGGAGTTTCAGAAGGGAATGAAATTGGCTATTTGTGTTCAATCTGCCATTTTAGCTGGGAATCCTGCCTCGTTTACCTTCACAATCCTATAAGGTATATATGTGGTTATTCTCATTTTATAGTGAAGAGTGGCAGGTAAAATAATTGACTCAAGATCACATAGCTAGTAAGTGGGATTTGAAGTTGGGTCAGACTTAAAAAATCAGAGAGGTTTTTTTATTGAATAGTGTTGTTCCTTATCTTGTATTGAGGAAAGACCCACCCATCACACATTCCCCACGTTGCAATACTATAGTTATAGTTGTATTTTAAATACCATGTGTTTGGCCGGGCACAGTGGCTCATGCCTGTAATCCCAGCACTTTGGGAGGCAGAGACGGGCGGATTACTTGAGGTCAGGAATTCAAGACCAGCCTGGCCAACATGGTGAAACCCCGTCTCTACTAAAAATACAGAGTTAGCCGGACATGGTGGTACATGCATGTAATCCCAGCTACTCAGGAGACTGAGGCAGGAGAATCACTTGAACCCCAGAGGCAGAGGTTGCAGTGAGCTGAGATCACGCCACTGCAGTCCAGCCTGAGTGACAGATGAGACTCTGTCAAAAAAACAAAGCAAAACCATGTATTTGCCCAGATATTTCCCAGTTTTCCTTACAACCACTTAATAAAAGAGGTCAGCCTTGGATAGTTCTCAGAAAGGTTCTTTTCTCCTCAGCTGTTTATTTCATTGTTTTGGGACTTTACAAACTCTAACGTTGTGTTAGCTTTCTCTTTAGCAATTCTCAAAGTGTTTAGAGTCAGAAGCATTCCATTGTTTAACTTAAAGCTTTTATTTAAAGCATCTATGGTCATTCTCTCATATTAAAATTGTTCCCATATCTGTCTCTTCATTTAAACCTCACTTTTCATAAGACAGCGAGTAGATTGTGTTTGTTTTTGAATCCCTAGTGCCTGGCCCCTTGTCTGAGGTAGGGGATTCATAAGTGTTTGTTTCAACATCATCTTTTATTTGGACCATTGCAAGTGCTTCCAAACTGCTGGTCTCTGCCTTCTGTCAGCTGCTGTCAAAATGACCTGAATTGGTCTTTCTCAAAATCAACATTCACTGGCCTCCTCTAACCTGCACTGTAGAGTCCTGGCTACTCAGCATGGTCTAGAGGGTTGACCACGCCTGCCTCTCCTCACTGCTGTAGCCCCATGTCTGGCCACTCACCCCGCAGCATACCCTCCAGTGCACCAATGTGCACTTCATGAAAGGACCTCTACATGCTCTCAAACTTGTGCCCTTACACATGCTCTTATTTTTGCCAGGGATGTGCTATCTCCAGTCCCACCTGCTTCTCTTATTTAATATCTATTTTTCTGCAAATCCCAGCCCCAGGACATTCTCTGTGAAACTTCATCTGATCCACCCTTACATGGAGTTAGAGGATTATTTTTGCTCCCATATACTTTGTTTCAATTCCTTCCTTCCTTCCTTCCTCCTTCCCTCCCTCATGGAATCTCGCCATATGTATTATTCTGCAGTTTGATTTTTCTCCTTAATACAAAGCTTATCATTTTGTAACTGTTGAATGGTCAGTTCTATTAGTATCTGGTTCATAGGAATTATTACTATTGTATGACCAATTTCTAGCACAGAGGCTGGCACATTGTAGGCACACAAAAATTATTTATTGCATGAAATTGAGCCATGGTGTTGAGTGAGTCCATGGCAGTTCACTTGCGATTTATTGTCTTGGAATTCTGCTGTCAGTAGGGTGATCATATGTTCCACTATATGCCTATTCCTATTTTCCCAGCATAGTTATGAATAGCTCCTGATGTTTTAATACCTCCTAGTTTGTACAGTAAATTGTATATACACCCCAGCCTGGGCAATAAAGCGAGACCCTGTCTCTACAAAAAAATACAAAAATTAGCAAGATGTGATGGGGTGCGTGCCTGTAGTCTCGGCTATTCTGGACGTTGAAGTGGGAGGATTCAGCATTGAGCCCGGGAGGCCGAGATTGCAGTGAGCCAAGATTGTGCCACTGCACTTCAGCTTGGGTGACAGAGTGAGACCTGTCTCAAAAAAATTTATATATAATTTTTATATGTACATGGCCACCCTACCAATCAAACACATCTAGGTGGAAGCTCATTTTACCATATCCAGTGGAACAGCTAGAGAATAAGAAATATTTGGGCTGTGTTGCATTTGAAACATTGAATCCAGTTTCTTTCCAACCAGCCAAGCAGCAAAGCCCCAAATCACACACTGGAAAAGTTACCTTTGATGCATCTTCGAAGCCTAAATGTTTCATTTTTCAGAAGGACTACTGATTCCTTTTAGAAGTACTTTTACAAGGAGTGGTTTACCTTTCAGAAATGGACCTTTCTTTGTTGCTCTGCTACTTCCCAGCAGTATGACCTTGGCAAAGTTCTCCTGGAATGTAAAATGGGGATGAGAATAGTCCTGCTTTACAGGGTTAATGTGGCAATTGAGATTATTCATGCAGAGTGATTAGCATTGTTAGTGGCATAGTAAGTGCTTAGCAAATATCAGCTTTTATTATTGGTGTTATGATCATGACCATTACTATCTTTTGACATAGACTAGTTCAGAAGACATTGGTTATGGTCTTGGAAGGAGTGACTAGGATCTGCCCCACAGCTTTCTGATTGCAATGTATATGGCCTTAACTGCCTTTCAATGCAGGATGCTACTGCATTGTAGAGGATGGATAAAGAAAATCAGTAAGAAGAAATCGTGTGAGTTGCAGAGGAGAGAGCAGAATGACATAACTGTGGTTGCAAGTGAGTCAGGGGTTAGCTGTGTCTGCTTTGGAAGTCTTGGGTAGGTCAGATTTGGATTGGTATTAGAACAGATGGGCCTCAGAATCACCTGAGAGTTCAAAAAATTGTCTACTCTGGGTTCCAGCCTCGGAGACCCTGATTGGTATAGGGTAAAGATTGGAATTCGTATATTTTTTAAAAGCTCCCAGGTAATTCTGATATACAGCTGGGTTTGAGAATTACTCGATGGAGTGACCATTTATTACCTAATAATTCTGTAAAACATTTCCTAATCATTTGCTATTTAATATAAGACGGATGATGACATAGGGATCGGAAAACAGAGAAAGATTATTGGTAGTGTATAAAATGGAGAGCCTGAATTGGTGGAATTTAGTTTTATGAGAGTTTTGAATTTAAGCCCGTCACGAATCTATGTTGTTATTATCTAGGATCCTTGCCTATATTTAGATCATTTGAAATGAAATAACAGAAAATTGTGAAATCAGGAACAAAGTCCTGTTAGAAATGTAAACTACTCAAAATATGAACCTAGCTATGATTGGATTTAAAACTGAAAGGTAGATATTTTCTCCTGACGTTTGAAAATGTTTTCAACTTTTATTGCTGTTACTGGAAAAGAGAAGGAACTTAGCTAGGTGCATGTCATCGATACTTGACTGGGTCCAGGTTATTACTTAGATGATTTAATGGAAGGGCACTGGGTTAAGAGTCAGTAGACCTGCGTGGAGTCTCAACTCAGATACTTCTCTTTGCAAAACCTGAGTTCATTACTTCACTCATCTTTTTGGCATGTATTTTCTTATCTGTAAAATGGAGACAATGTTATCAGCCTCTATCCTGCATGATATTGTTGGGGGTGTAATGAGGACATGTATGTGTTAGGAATGTAAAGCTGTGATGAACACAGAGAGTGACCCTATGTCTCTGCTTGCCTGGGGCAGCCCCAGTTTACACCTGATGTTGGGTTTAATTATTGATAGCACACTCTTTAACTCTGAGGTATCCCAGTTTGGTTGATAAATTATATGGTCACTCTGTACTCATAACACCCATCCATTTTTACTATTAATCTTTCGAAGTAGAAAGGTTTTCTGGCCCATTCCTGTGGCTCCAGATCTCTCACCAAATAATCAAGCATTTCTTAGATGCTTTCTGGCAGTTTTCTTCGATTTTATGTAAAGTTCACCTCTCCAACTACATTGGTCAGTAGATAATAATTGTTTTTGTTTCTTCACTCTTGAATAATTTTCTTGTTTATTGTGGTATTAGCATTTTAAACACTTTAAAAAATTGCCCATTTTGGTTGGTGCATCTTAAGAAAGTAAATTCCAAGGGCAGGCAATTAATAAGAAAGTAAATTCCAAGGACAGAGGAACCCCAGCGGGAGATGGCTTTGTGGAAGAACACTAAAAATGAAGAGTACAGTTTGTTGGTTGATGTTCTGACTTGGTTTTTTGGAATCTAAATGACCTATGTTGATTTTTTTTTTTTTTTAATTTGAGACAGAGTCTTGCTTTGTCATCCAGGCTGGAGTGCAGTGGCGCAATCCCGAGTCACTGCAACCTCTGCCTCCCAGGTTCAAACTGTTCTCCTGCCTCAGCCTCCTACTGTAATCTCAGAGCTGGGATTACAGGCGCTTGCCACCATGCCTGGCTAGTTTTTGTATTTTTAGTAGAGATGGAGTTTTGCCCTGTTGGCCAGGCTGGTCACGAACGCCTGACCTCAAGTGATCAGCCCGCCTCAGCCTCCCAAAGTGCTGGGATTCCAGGCGTAAGCCACCGTGCCCGGCCATATGTTGATATTTCTAAGTACCGTGTAAGCCTCCAAAGTGATTGGGAAGACCACAAAAGCTCTAGATGAAATTTCAAATGCTCTCTCTTCCCCCAGAGAAATTTAAGAACTACCATCAGAAAAACTTTTCGTTCCTCAAATAACATTTTCTTTTACCTTTTTTGACAATGAGTAGCACATTTGATCATGTTTCTCCCCTACCTTTTTTTTCCGACCCCTAGGAAACTCAAAGCCAAATTTATGGCCCATCCTTCATGTCTATGTGGAAAGCAGTAGCTACAAATAACTTTCCACTAGCCTAGCCTTGACTTTTTGTCCCATGTTAATCTCCTTAGTCTTGGATTTTAAAAATATGTATTACTGTTTTATTCAATGTGTTCTTATAAACTGCCTTGGAATCTTGTGGGTTAAGTTAAAGATTAAATAAATAACGAATATAAAGATGGTATCATAGTTTCAACATTATTTTCATGAAATTGTTTGAAATTTAGAAGGCACAAGCTTTTGTGGTACGGAGACCTTTACTGCCTGAGAATCAATAAAGAATATACTTTGATCTACCATTCCACCGAGCAGGTCACCTCCCACCAGAACGGGGCTAAAGAGAACAAATTAGCACCAATATGTTGCCTATTAAAGCTCTTGGACAAATGATTGATAACACTTAGTGTATGCAGGTGGGAATAAGAGCAGGTTCATGTTTTATTTTTTTTGAGACCCTGTCGTATTTTTTTGTGTGATGGTCTCACTGTTGCCCAGGCTGGAGTGCAGTGGTGCTATCACAGCTCATTGCAGCCTTGACCTTCCACGCTCAGGTGATCCTCCCACTTCAGCCTCCCAAGAAGCTGGGACTACAGGCATGTGCCACCGCACCTGGTTATTTTGTTTTTTGTAGAGACAGGGTTTCACTGTGTTGCCCAGGCTGGTCTTGAACTCCTGACCTCAAGCGATCCTCTTGCCTCATCCTTCCAAAGTGCTGGGATTACAAGTGGGAGCCACTGTGCCTGGCCTAGAAGATCTGTTTTCTTTTCTCTGAATAGTTCTTATGACACTGGCTCTCCGTCCGTCTGTCTCTGTTTGTCATTTTTCCCAGCTACCCTTTTTTCCTTGTTTTGTCCTCTTCTCCCCTCCATCCTAAAACTTTTGATCACAAGCTAGTTTCCTTTCTGTGTCATCCTCTCCCCTCTACTAAACGCTACTTCACCCCCACCTGCTTTCAGCTGTGCTTGCCTCTGAGACCCTCTTTCACCATGGCTCAGGTGGGGTGCATGTGCCAGCTTCTCTGTCAGCAGCTCTTGTGAGCAGCAACCACTGCTAACAAGCTTCCCGAAAACTAGGAAAAGAGATACACCATTAAATACCAAGCAGTAATTTGGAAACAAAAGAAAACATCACATTTGATTGGAATGCCTTATGTTGCATCCAGATAGTTTGGTAGGAAGGAGAAATTAAAATGTTGCGGATAGCTAGCATAATGCTAGATAGCAGTAGCAGTAGAATCTCAGTTCTTTTGTCTTTTTAAAATTAGCTCGTTCATTCATTCATTCATTCACTCACTCAGCAATCACTTATCTGTGTCTGTTATATTGCCAGTAGTGTTTTCATGGGTTTGGACTTTTTTGAGACGGAGTCTTGCTGTGTCTCCTGGGCTGGAGTGCAGTGGTCGGATCTCAGCTCACTGCAAGCTCCGCCTCCCGGGTTTTACGCCATTCTCCTGCCTCAGCCTCCGGAGTAGCTGGGACTACAGGCGCCCGCCACCTTGCCTGGCTAGGGACTTTTATGATTATAGAGCTTTGTGAGACCTAGGACCTGGCCTGGGAATTTAATGCTTGCTTTCTGGGCTGGAGAAAGACTGCCTCTGATTATACAGTTTCTCGTATGCATAGAGGTTATATTCATAAATACAGTGTACACTGAATATTTATTTTAACAGGGGGAGTGTGTGTGTGTGTGTGTGTGTGTGTGTATATGTTTGCCATGGACATACACACAATATATTCTAAAGATTGTGGGTGTGTACTTCCATTTTAGCAAGCTTGAAATACAGCAATTTGAACATTGATTAAAATTATTCAAATACTATTTTACTAGTAAAAGGAATAAAAACCTGAAGACTAGGCAAGATAGGAGCCTTAACCACTTGCTTCTGCTCTGGGGTTTTTGGGACCTTCTCCCAGAAGCACTAATTAAAGTAAAACATAATTAATGTATATTTTCATCAATCTGCGTAGTAAAACTTCTGCTAATTGGAACAAATGAGACGGACGACTTGCCTGAACATGTTGAAAGCTGCACAGTAGAATATGTAAAAAGGAATGGCACACTTGGAAATGGTAGCTCAGTAGAGAACCCCATATCATGTTGAGATGAATAAGGATAGAGCTGAATAGATGCATCATTTTGAGAGGGTCACCGCCCTGAGAGTAAGGACTGGAAAAACTAGCCTTATGTATGGCTTAATAGAGGTTTAATGTTTAAGAATTTGATAAGAATTACTTGTGATTAGTGCATTAAAGTTTTAACCTGAGCAGTACTGACTTGACTTCTCTTTGTGTTACCAATACTACTCAGAGATAAATGGGTATTCCTAAAGTGTCTGAAATGTTCTGTCTGTTAAGGAGGTCAGTAGTCTACTTTGTCACTTTTTTTTCTTTACCAGTTTCATTTTTGCACAGATGGTACAATGCTATATACACTTTTGAGCATGTCTCAAGTTCCATATTGGAAAAACATAATTTAAAAGGATTTAGGCTAGTGAGAATAACAGAGTAAGAGTCGTAATTGTATTTACATCAATGAATACAGTTTTGGTGTGAGCTGAGTCTACTTTGCTTTTTAGTAGTCCTTATTACTTCGTAGTAAGGGAACATGTGCGTTTCATAACTTCTGTGCCTTTCAGGGGCTGTGTTTTATAACTTCTGTGCCTTTCAGGGGGCTCCACCTATAAAATTAGGGAGATCCTGGCATGTCAGGGCTGAAGGTGCATTCATAACACATCTTGTTTTTTTTAAGTTCAGGGGAACATGTGCAGGTTTGTTATATAGGTAAACTTGTGTCATGCATGTTTGTTGTACAAATTATTTCATCATCACCCGGGTATTAAGCCTAACACCCATTAGTTATTTTTCCTGATCCTTCTCTCACCCTTCACCCTCCACTAGGCCCCAGTGTGTGATATTCCCCGCTGTGTGTCCAAACACATCTTATTTGTATGCTCTTATTGAACCTGGGGCTCAGGGAGGTGAAGGGATTTATTATGGCAGAGCCTTTAATGGGTCCAGCACTTTTTCTAAATTCTACTTTGCTGTAGGTCTGAGAAAAGTCCAGAAATTTATTGTGGTAGAACAATGTTATTCTTTCTTGCAGAATCATAACCTTCTCGAACCCAGCCTTTTCATTTTCTAATAGCCATTTCCTCCTTTAAGGATGCCAGGAGGAATATATAAGTATATTTAGATAGAGTGTATGCGTACATCTCCACATCTTAGAAACACCCCCACTCCCAACCCCATGTACTGTTATTTTCATTTCAGAACTAGAATTAGGCTGTGGAAGCATCTGAACTATTTCCCTCCCTATCATCTTTTCTCTTTTTACAAAATACAATTTTACCAAAACAAACCCAATTATCTGGGTGTTACTGGAAAGTTTACTGTACTTTGGATCCATAAATATTCCTTTTTTTTTTTTTTTTTTTGTGCTTCTCCTCACTGTTTAGAGGAGAAGTCTGTTGGACAAGGAGTTTTGAGTATGTGCATTTACTGGGTAGACAGTGATAAAAGGAAAAAGAGAAACAAGCACAGGCATGAAATGCAGTAGTATACCCCATTCTGTTTTTCCTTTAAAGCTTTAAGAGGTAGCATGGAATAGCAGAAACAGTCCTTTCCTAGATTTCTGGAGATCTGGGTTCAGGACCTGGCTTTTGCCATTTACTTACTCAGTGAGTCATGTCACCTCCCTATGTCAATATTTATGTATTCACTCACCACTTACTGAGCTTTGTCTATCATACACTGCAGATACAACAGAGAATAAAACTGTCACAGCCCTGCTTTCTTGGTGCTTATGTTAAGACAATGATAGTGACTGAGAATGAGGTAGTAGCAGTGGAGGCGGCGAGAAATCGTGGGATATGGTACATATTTTGAAGCTAAAGCTGATAGAATTGGTGATGGTTTAGATGTGGAATGTGAGAGAAAGACGTGTCAAGACTGACTGCTGGGGGGTTTTGCGCCTGCAACATGGTCAATACTGGCATTTACTGAGAGAGTGAATGCTGGGGAGGAGGGCGAAGGTGTGTGTTGATGGTGTGGGAATTCCAGGTTGCTTTTTATATAGATGATGCCTGTTAACTTCCAGGTAGAGATGCTGAAGAAGTAGTTGGAATTTATTTATTTACTTGAGATGGAGTTTTGCTTTTGTTGCCCAGGCTGGAGAGCAGTAGTGCAGTCTTAGCTCACTGCAGTCCCCGCCTCCCAGGTTCAAATGATTCTCCTGCCTCAGCCTCCCAAGTAGCTGGGATTACAGGCATGCATCACCACGCCCGGCTAATTTTGTATTTTTAGTAAAGGTGGGGTTTCATCATGTTGGTCAGGCTGGTCTTGAACTCCTGACCTCAAGTGATCCACTCGCTTTGGCCTCCCAAGATAGTTGGATATTTGAGATCGGAGTTCTGAGATGGAAATTTGGACATTGTTAGCATATATGTGGCATTTGAATCATGCAACAGAGTGAGATCACTTCAGTAGATAGAGAAAAAGTGACTGTTGAAGCCTGAGTGCTTGGGCCACCGACATTTGGAGACTGAGAAGTGGGGGAGCTCCCTCTGGCCTCTGAGAATGAGAATGCTAGAACCTGACCTCTTTTCCTCATTTAGGTTGTTTGTAGGGATCATGTGAGATATGTACACATAAACACACATCAAAAACGAGTTAGTGCTTAATTACATGACTAAATATAGGAGTAAGGGAGGTTACATGGAGAAATCACTTTTTCACTTGATTTTTCTTCTGAAGGTCTGTTTTATGGGATTGGATGAGGTATGTGCAAATTTGTTATATGGCAGAGGTTCCCAGTGTGTAGGTGTGTAAGTCTGGGATTCAAGGGAGTGAAGACAGGGAAGGTATTTGGGAAATTTTACAGGGGACCTACCATACAATGTCTGTTTTCAGTACAATTATTTCTGTCTTTATTAGTCCAAAAATATATATAGCAGTGGGATCCATGAGCTATTACCTTTAACAGGATTCTCATACTAAAAAAATTTAACACTGATATTTGACATTTGTAGAACTATGTACATTTATAAAAACATATATACATACTAAATGTGAATTGGATACAGTTGACATTATCTGTTTTTGTGAACAGATATCTGCTTGGGTTCCCAGGTTTTAGTAAGCTGTTTGAACTTGTCTCATCTCACTCTGCTCTGCCCCTTCTCTGTCACCATCCTCCCACTGGAGATGAGGCAGGGTTTCCTGAACCATGGGCTCTGTTCTGGGAAGACCCTGTGGCCAGCTCCCAGAGAAGACTTGCAGAAAGATATGAGATGAGAACAGGAAGATCAAGTGGGATAAAGGGGAAAAAACCAAGAAGACCAAGTCAAATAAAGGCAGGGGGTCATTTGGGAGGGAGCTGAGGAAAGGAGCCTCCACTGTTTCCTAGGTGACCATATTTTCTCCCCCTCTTTGGATTATTTTATTTGTGCCTACCTGTTTTATCAGAATTGCAAGGATTTTTCCCAGGTGTTTGGGTTGTTGAGTAATAGGTAAATATAACTTTTTCTGGGCATTACCTTCTAGAATACCTGCTTGAAGGTAAAATTGCAAAAATGACTCTTTCTCTCCTACTTTCATGAACACTGTTTTGGTCTGATCTTATTATATTGAAATCTTGGATTTTATCTCATGCTTGTGTTTATCCACTTTTACGGTTGTGTGTGTGTGTGTGTGTGTGTGCGCGCGTGTGTGTAATGTGGATACATGTGAATGAATGCCTTTTTCTAGAGAATCCGGTATATTAAGTCATCTACCCAGTAAGAAAGGTCTTCTGAGATTGATGCTCTCAGACAAATCTATAGAATTTAAGAAATGAAAGAGAGCATAGGGAACATCGGATGCAGACTTTTCCAAATGTATATTCCTTTAAAAAAGAAGTGCCTTGGTCTGATGATTTTTTAAGAGTTGGAGACTCACTACGTTTATTAACATCCGAAAGGATTAAGAGCTCCTGCTGTTAAAATTATTTAACTCTGTTCAACCAGTGTTTCTCCAATTTTTTCGCTATGGACCCTCATTTTCCTTGTCTCTCTTTTTAGAAGGATATGTACGTAGAACAGTTACTATCATTGCACGGAAATACAAGGTTCCAGAAAACATAATTTGGGAATGCTAATTTAATTCTTACCTTTAAATTGAGCTTGATACTTATTTCTGTTGCTTTGTGTTCCCGTATGTAGTATGAGCAGGTTGAATGAATTAATCAATTACTAATGTCACTCCTGACTGTGACATTGTCTGGTTCTGATTTGTTAAATCAATATTTAAAAATTATATCTGTTTCTGTATTAACGAATCTTGTCTTTTTTGTTTTTACTAGAACCATAGTGCCTAATACAGTGCCTGACACATAGTAGTGTCTCAGTAAATGTTACTGAACAAATATATACCTGTTAGATTCAGAGCACTGAACTAGCTATGTCTTGAGGCTGCAGAGAAGAATGATCTTGTTTTTGCTCTCAAGGAACTTGTAGTCAAGTCATTAACTTTCCTAAGAGCATGGAATGTGCCCTGGAGAGGTCCCAAATTAGAGCTTGATTGTGATAATCTGTAGGACGGAGATATATTGGACATTATTTCTGACCCTGCATCAGATGTGTGAATTACAGCACAGCTGGGCTATGTTAACGTAACTTTCATGACAAGAAGTGTCTTTCAGTAATAGTCACTGCAGCAGCTACATAGTTGTTTTATCCCTGGCAAAGACTTTATGATGCTATGAGCACTAAGAGATAAGAGCTAGTATTATTCCCATTTTTACAGATACAAGAGCTAAGGCTCAGAGATTTAGGGACATGCCTAAGTTGACATACCTCCTGACTGAAAAGCCAGAATTAGGACCCGGGTGTGTGATTCTAAACCTTGTGCACTTATCCACTAGGCTTCCTGTCCTCTCACCAATCCTAGTATCTTTCATTATCTCATTTGTATTAGAAGCTCACCTTGAACAGGCTCAGAGAATTACACATATCCAGGCTTCATTGTGTCCCTGCTCTGCTCCCTCTGTCCCCATGCCACAAGGGCTGCTTTCTTTACAGCTGATGTGCTAACTAGGGTGAGTTTTGGAGCAGGTAATAAAAAGTTTACAGATTTTGGGCCAGGTGCAGTGGCTCACGCCTGTAATCCCAGCACTTTGGGAGACCGAGGCGGGTGGATCACCTGAGGTCAGGAGTTCAAGACCAGCATGGCCAACACGGTGAAACCCCGTCTCTACTAAAAATACAAAAATTAACTGGGCGTGGTGGCACACACCTGTAATCCCAGCTACTCGGGAGGCTGAGGCAGGAGAGTCGCTTGAACCTGGGAGACGGAGGTTGCAGTGAGCTGAGATCGCACCATTGCACTCCAGCCTGGGTGACAAGAGTGAGACTTTGTCTCAAAAAAAAAAAAAAAAAAAGTTTATAGATTTTCTGCAAAGTTGGATATATTCATGTCCATTCTTACATTACTCTTTCTTACGATAATGGAACAGTTATCTTTTAACCACCAGTCCGGGGGCAAGTCCCTTTGTTTTTGTCAGGACTAACTCGGCTGGATGTGATTGAAAATCCACAGTGATAGTGACTTAAGAACAGAAGTTCTTTATCTTGCTATTATATAAAAGTTAGAGGAATACTCATTAGGATGGTATTATTTAAAAAATAAACAACAGCAAACCTGGAAAATAAGTGATGAAGATGTGGAGAAATTGGAACCATTATGCATTGCTGGTGGGAATGTAAAATGGTGTAATTGCTGTGGAGAACAGTCTGACAATTCCCCCAAAATCAAACATAGAATTAACATATGGTCCCCAATTACACTCATAGTTGTACACCCAAAAGATTGGAACACAGGAACTCAGCAGATACTTGTACATCACTGGTTCCTAACAGCAATAGTCATTAGGAACTGTTGTTCCATTCACAATAGCCAGAAGGTAGAAATAATCTGAGTGTGTACCAACCAATGAATAAACAAAGTGTGATGTATACATACAATGGTATATTCATCTATAAAAAGGAATGAAGTTCTGACATATGCTGCAACACAAATGAACCTTGAAGACACTATGCTAAGTGAAATAAGTCAAGCACTAAAGGAAATATTGTATGATTCCATTTAGATGAGGTGTCTAGGGTAGTCAAATTTATAGGAACAGAAAGTACGGTATGGGTAACCATGGGCTCTAGGGGAGGGAGGAATGAAGAGTTATTATTTAATGATACCAACTTCCTGTTTGGGATAATGAAGTAGTTCTAGAAATGGATTGATACTGGTTATATGAATGAATAATGAATAATAACATTGTGAATGTACTTAATGCCACTGAATTGTACACTTAAAAATGGTTAAAATAGTAAATTTCATGTGATGTATTTTTGGGCACATGCACAAAACATTGGAGGAATGTGGCCCACGCTGATGTGGTGACTGTTCACAGAGTTCAGCTCTTTCAGCTCACATGTTGCCATCTTTTGGGTATGTTCTTTGTCCTCACCAGCCATGTTGGCAGCATCCGTATTCCAGGCTGCAGACAGGAGAAGGAATTAAGAAAATGGGGTAAAGGCCTTACAGTAGACTCCAGGACAGAAGCTGCTACACAATACTTTTGCTTATATCTTGTTGGCCAAACTTACTCATGTGGTCGTATCTTGCTGCAAAGGAAGCTGGCAATTGTAGTCACTATTGTGAGCATTCTTGTGCACAGCTAAAAATTACTGTTGAAGGAGGGGAAGGACAATGGCATGCAATCAGCTGTCTCTGCTACCCCTGCGTATTGGGGTCTGGTGCCCATTCACTCCCCTCTTCTCACTTTTGGTTAGTAGCTTATCCTTTTCCCTGGCCTTACCTTCATCCTTTAATCCCTTCTTCCCATTATTTAATTGTTCTCAGGTCTCTTCCATCTTAACATGCCATCACACACACACACACACACACTCTCTCTCTCTCTCTCTCTGTCTCTCTCTCTCTGTCTCTCACAAATCCATGAGTAAAGGCACCGCATGCCCAGTGCTCATGTTATATCCTCAGATCCTTGTGCAGGGCATAGTACCTAGGAGTTTTTCAACAACTCTTTGTTGAGAGAGCAAGTGGATGAGTGAGGGGTTGAAACATTTCCCTCTAGCTTTTATCCTCGGGTTGACAGAGAGATGCTGCTGCTGTCTGTCTTACAACTATGGCAAAAATGACAGGACTGATGATTTTACTCCCTTTAGTGCTGAGGAGGCTGTTTGGGACCATGAAGTAGTTCTAGAAATGGTTCGTGCTGAGAAGAGCACTAAAGGGAGTAAAATACACATTGGTTCTGGTGTTGCTTACTAGCTACAATGACATTTGGGAAATTCCGTAATCTGTGAGCCTCAATTTCCTCATTTAAGGAAGTAAAGGCTCCATTGAACTCACAATGATTAAATTAGAAAACTGTGGTAAAAAATATACCCCTGATAATATTATTTTGGCTTCCTATGGTGATTTTTAAGATTAAGGAGTATTATCATCCCTATTTTATTTCTCTAAAATGATATTTTAAAAAATGTAAATGCACTATACAATAGAGTATTATTTGGTCACAAAAAGGAATGAAGCATTGGTGCATGCTACAGCATGGATCCCCTGAGGACATTCTGTAGGTGAAAGAAGCCAGACACACTCATTATATGATTCAATTTCTATGAAATGTCTAGACTAGGCTATTAGACCAGTGGTTGCTAGGGGATGTGATAGGGGAGAATGGAGAGTGACGTGGGGTTTCTTTTTGAGGTGATGAAATGTTCTGGAAGTAGATAGTGGTGATGATTGCACACTTCTATGATTACACTAAAACCCACTGAATTATGCACTTAAAAAATAAGTTAAAAAATTTAAATGCCATTATAGGGCAATATAATTATAAGTAAGGTAATTCTTTTAAAACTGTGTCTAAGTTTTGGTTCACAATTTGTCAGTGATTCTTCTGTAACAGAAACCAACATCTGGTTGGTTTTTTAAGTTTTTTTCATCTGCTGACTGACCTGACTTGACATACCATATTAGACTTTATTTATCATTCCAGGCCTACGCACCTCTCAGCACACTGGGGAATCTCAGGGCATGGTGTTCCATTAGGAAGAAGAGTAAGCATGTGGGCTCCTTTGTGGGTACCACGGTGGAAGGGAATACAAAGTAAGAAGTTAAATAATTCCTCGCAATTCAGTTTGGCATATAAACTACACATTTAATATTATAAAACAGTTTTATAAATGCACCTGGTCTATGGTGTCTGCATGAATTAGGTGAGTACTTCTGGAAGGAGGTGGGGATAGTCAAGAGAAGGCATGCTGAAAAAAGAAATGTTTAAGCATTTGCTCCTTACACAGGCATTTATTGAATATCTGTCATGCCGTAGGCATTGTTATTTGGTGCTGTATGTACCCAGATAACAGCTGCAGTCCCTGCCCTCAGGGAGCTCAAAGACAACGAAGACAGATGATTCTACAGACAGTTAGGGAGCAGGGTGTAAGTGCTACTCCAAAGGTAAGCACAGGACTCTCTGAATGCCTCACTTGGGAAATGGGAGAAGTCAGGGAAACCATGATGGAGGAGACGGTTCCTGAGCTAGGAACTGAAGGATGAGTGGGGACAGCAAAGGCTTGGAGAACAAAGTCGTGCTAGATTACAGGAACTGCAGGTAACTCAGTACGTTTGGAGTTCAGGGTGCAAATGGGGATGAGCCATGAGAGGTTGATTACAAGTAGCCTTGTAAGCCATGTAAGAAATAAAAGAGTTTTAGAGCATGAGATTTTCAGATTTGCAGTCTAGAAATAAGACTGGCTGCATTTGTAGAGACTTGGAATAGAAGCGGATGAGAATGAAGGCAGAAACTTTCAGGAGATTGTGACGATAATTTGGGAGATAAGTGGATAGAGACAACAGAGTTAGAATGATTAGGGCTTGCTCCCCAAGTGGATATGGTAGCAGTTCATAGGACTCCAAGATATCTGTCCACTTCACTGTCTCACTTCATCTCAGTCTGACCCCAGCCTGCCTTCTAAATCTTGTCTTCTTCTCTTCATGAAATGCTTGTCGTAAGTCTTGTGCTTACTGTCCCCAGAACTGGCTTGGTGATTAATGTCTGTTACCTTTAATTACAGCTTTCTCTTCTCCTAGAATGGAGCTCATCTGTTCCGTTTACCTTCTTAGATCTCTGACTTACGAATCCTATGGAATAATTCCATGATACAATGATCTTTTTGTCCTCTGAAGTCATAGCATGTAATATCTCTCAGTCATTGACAAATAATTACATTTTGCCTTGTCACATCTCTTAATTGCTTTGAATTGCTAGTCAATCTTGAGCCACTGCAGCAGGTAGAGAGGTGAATTGGCTCTCCTGAATTCCTACTCCCAGCCCTAATTTCCTATATAACCCAGGGGGAATGACTTTCTTCCCCTCGTTAGTGTAGTAACACAAATTTGTTGCAGAACACTTAGAAAATCTTTAAAAATGTGCAAAATGAAGTGACCCCTAATATCACAAGCACCTTGGAATACTCACAGGTAATTATTCTTGTAATGTCGTCCCCATCCATTTTATCACCGTTTCTTTAGGATTACATGTGTGTGTCTATGCATCATAGCTAGGATCATCCTATACATGCTGTTTTTCAATTTGATTTTTTCATTACCATATTGTAAGGTTCTTGTGTCAAAACGTAGGAGAATCTTCAAGTCCAAATTGAACGTGGAGCTAAATTGTCCTCAGGGAAGGTTGTACAGATGAGTATCCCATATCTGAAATGCTTGAGACCAGACATTTTTCAGATTTCAGATTTTTTGGATTTTATAGTATTAGCATTATGCTTACCTATTGAGCATCCCAAATATGAAAATTCAAAATCCTCCAATGAGCATTTCCTTCCGTAAATGTTGGTGGTCAAAAAGTCATATTTTGGAGCATTTCAGACTTCAGATTTTTTTATTTGGGTTGCTCAGCCTTACCAAAAACTGAAGAGTGACTGTTTCTGGGAGGAGGGAGGGGAACTTTGGCTTTTCAGTGGTATCTTTCTGTAATGTTGAATGTACACATTTATGATGAGCCTAAATGATTTTTATAGTTGTCACCTATAGTTTATAGGTGACAGTAATTTATACTTCTACCTAATCCAGGCTTATATTTACTTTTTTTTTTTTTTTTTGAGACGGAGTCTCGCTCTGTCGCCCAGGCTGGAGTGCAGTGGCTGGATCTCAGCTCACTGCAAGCTCCGCCTCCTGGGTTTACGCCATTCTCCTGCCTCAGCCTTCCCAGTAGCTGGGACTACAGGCGCCCGCCACCTCGCCCGGCTAGTTTTGTGTATTCTTTAGTAGAGACGGGGTTTCACCGTGTTAGCCAGGATGGTCTCGATCTCCTGACCTTGTGATCCGCCCGTCTCGGCCTCCCAAAGTGCTGGGATTACAGGCTTGAGCCACCGCGCCCGGCCTATATTTACATTTAAAAAGAAGTATAACATCAACTTTACTGACTAGAGAAACAATTTTAATTTACTGAAATTTCACCTTTTCAGCATGATTGTAAGTCCTTTTCCCTTTAGTTGTTTCCATTTCCTTTACTGTCTAATGACTTGAATTTGAGTCCTAGGTAATAAATACATGTGATCTTTCACAAGTCACTTAGTGTTTCTAAGCTTTAGTTTGCTTATGAGTAAAATAAGAGGAATGATACTTCAAATTATTGTGAGGATTGAGATCAAGTATTGAAAGTGCTTTGTAAATTGTAAAAAGTATATGATTATGTTTATTGATTTTTTATTGATTTTTATATTAGTCAATGGTCATGAGCAGTTAGGCCAACTTTGCTTTTTTAAAAATTCATTTGGAGAAAGACTAAAAAGGCAGAGGTGCCTTCATTAATATTTATTTTGGTGCAATGTGGGATCCATGAGATTTGGGTTTGTGCCACATTTCTGCTGCTAATTATTAGCTGTATATACAGCTGAAATGCACTGAACAAGCACAGTTTTGGCCAGGCCCGTAAATGTTCGGGAAACACCTGGCTGGACATACATCAGAGAGCTTGGTGAGCTGATAAAGCATTCATGCAAGCTCCTGGAGACTGTTTAACTGGATGGCAGTAGAAGGAAACTATTTATGCAAATTTTACTAATTGAAGTTCTCCCACACCCTTGAGACCACATTTCACAGGCTTGTGAGATGAAAATTGGTCGAAATCAGGTTCTAATCATCTGTCTTCTGCAGTCATGCCTGAGAAGGTCTGATACGGTCTTCTGAATCAGTCAAGGGAAGGTAGAATTTCTTCCAACATGACTTTGGTGTAATTGCTGTATTCAGCTCCCTGAAAACATAGGTGCCTTAAGTTTATCAGTTATCCAGAACACTGAATTCTGGATAATAGAGGAACAGGGCTGTGTAAACAACTCTACTGAGTAATAGATGGCTGCCTGGCCTCCAGTTTCTGACTCTGTATTCCCTTTTATCCAAGGACAAGATGTTACAAAAATAATCCAGAGTGACTCCCAAGGGCAGCCCCATGAACTCGCTGGTCCCTCCGACTGTGCTAGCAGAGGAGGATGAATCACCAGCAGCAGAATGTTGACTCCCCCAGTGCTATTAGTGGATGTCCCAGCCAGACGCGACAACCAGGAAGACAAGCTTTGGGAAAGTTTTTTCTGACTCATTAACATCATGATTTACACAAGAAAACCTCCAGCTTCTCATTTTATTTTATTTTTTAAAGAAGTTTCCTTTTTGTGTGTGTGTATAGCAAGGTGGGGCGAAGCTATGGATCCCTCAAATGAATATTCAGATTAGCTCTTACCAGTAGCAGTATTTGAACTGTTTGCTCAGTTAAATTTTATTGTCCTTTCTTAATGTATAGTGCCTATATATCCATCAAAAAGTAGCTGATTCATTAAGAATCTTTAAAAAGAAGGATATTATTTTTACACTGTTGAATTTCAGGTGTCCTGTGCCCATGCCTTTCCTATCATCTCCTATGTGTGAGAGTCCCCACCCCATGTAGCACACCTTCACATACTGGGGACTTTCCTCTTTCTGAGGAATTCACATGAATCTGGGGATTTGGGTTCTCCTTAGGTAGTGTCCCCTCAGAGGAAAATCCAGACTCCTTAGGGGGGCATTTGTAACCTGGGCCCCGTTTTCCTCCTTACCTCATCTTTTTCGGTTCTGCACAAACCTGTTTAGTTTTCAGTCAAGTGCCTTACCCTCCGGCTTTCCTCCTCCTCCTTCATTTTTTTTTTTTTTTTTTTTTGAGATGGAGTCTTGCTCTGTTGCCCAGGCTGGAGTGCAGTGGCACAGCTCACTGCAACCTCCACCTCCCGGTTCAAGCGATTCTCCTGCCTCAGAGCCCCAAGTAGCTGGGACTACAGGTGTGCACCACCACACCTGGCTAATTTTTGTATTTTTAGTAGGGACAGGATTTCACCATGTTGGCCAGGCTGGTCTCAAAGTCCTGACCTCAAGTGATCCACCCACCTCGGCCTCCCAGAGTGCTGAGATTGCTTGCGTGAGCCATCGTGCCCAACCCCACTTTCCTTCTTTTGCTAGTTCTTCAACTTTCCCTTATTTGGAATGTTCCCCTCACTCAGCTCCTGTTTTCATCCTGTTTGTATCCCACCTTCTTTGTAGTGATAGTAGTAGTATTGCATGCCTGCTGTGAGCCAGTTTTCCTACTGTGTTTATGTGTATATTTTTCCAAGAGTTTAAAATAAGCCTGTAAAATAATTATGATTCTCCTTATTTGCAAATGAGAAAACAGTCAAGAAAGTTAAAAATTATTCAAAGCCAGCTACTAAGTGGCAAGGCTGAGGTTTTCCTGAGCCTGAACAGTCAACCCTACCATGCTGGTTTTCCCTGCTGTCCTCTGGATCCGAGCAAACTCACTACACCAGCCCCACTCTCACACCTTCTCCAGAAGTGCTCTTTTCCCTTGGTCGGGTGTGTCCTGTGTTTGGCAATCAGTCAGATATTATTACCTTGCTACGTGCTTGGGTTGCTAATTCTTCTTTGGCGATATATCTTTTCTTCTCACTGAGCTGTGCTTCACAGGCTTTACACAATGCGTTTTTGTTGATTTTACTTAATTAATGATGTCCTGGAACAAGTGAGTTATTTCTCCTAGTTATATTTAGCCCAATTAGTCATTTACATCCTACCATAATATTTGCCTCCACTAATTGCTAAGTAATCTTGCAGTCCTCCAGTCTTCTTTTTCTACACTTTTATTCCCCGGAAGGAAAGACAAAAGAAGCTCCATGGCTGGAGTCTGTAGTGTATCCCATCCCCCGCAAAGAAACCAACAGAAAAATTAAGTGGAATGAAAGACCAGGCATTGCCACTAAATAGTTTGGTACTTTGAAATGGATGCCAGTTTGGCTAAATTCAAGTGTTGTCTGTTAGACAAAGGCTGTTTGTAAAAGAATTGTGAATGTAGACATGCTCTGAACTGTGCTTCAAGGATGCAAAAAAATGTCGTTGAGACTGCCTTCCTATGTGCAGAGTGGAAAAAGGAGCATTTATCTTGAGAGAGAATAACTGCATCTGATCACCCTTTTCAATTCATTGATAGAGAAATACAATTAAAGATTCCTAACCTATTTCAGGATACCCATCTACCATCTATATCTCCAGGACTTAGATAGCTTCCCCATTGCCGAGTAGTTCCCATTGATAGGCATACACTGAACTCTTCATTCATGATAACCATTGTTTCCATGAAATACATTGAAAATTTTGCACAGTTGCAAGGTACACAGAATGGATTTTGAATTCTTTAGGTTGTACGAAGCACTCCTAGATGTGATCATGAAGTTAGACACCTGGGACTGTGGGAATAAGTCATGCATAAGAAGAGTGGTTTGGCAGAATTTTAAAAATAGACCTTCCATGCTTTGTGGGTATAGTTTCTACATATTCTTGATCTTTGTGGTACCATTATATGGCTGTGGGAGGTAATCAGCTGAAGAGCTTTCTGGGAGGAGAAGCTTACTGTGGAGTGAAGACTGTGAATATGCATTGTGCGGGTCTCAGTATGGCTGTTTGTATTGAAACATCAGAAGCTACACATTGTGGGAAAAGAGAAGGAATCTTCTGGTAACCAAAGAAGTTTGAGGTGAAATATGTCTCACTGTTTCATATTCAGCTGGGGAATGTCTCACTGTTTTATATTCACTTTCTTATATTTGCTGAAATAAAAACAAATATAAGGTAAATTTGATTAGCAGTAACCTTGTTGGGTGCTTTAAAACAGTGTTTTTCAAACTGTAGTCTGTTAATCTTTACTGGGCTGTGAAATCTGTTTTGTGGGTCTTGTTTAGCATTTAAAAATATATTAAATGTAAGAAAATATAGAATAGAAGGTAGAGGGAATGGCACATAGTAAGGGTCAATATCTTTTTGTGAAACTTATATGTCATATATACACATATATACTATAAAATATATTTTTTACTGTGGATCATGGTCAAAAAAGACTGAAAGCTATTTTAAGCATGGCTGTCAGCATAGGTTTCCTAGGATATCAGACAGTGATGTGTAACCCTAACTGGATTCTTGGCTGAATGCTAGGGGAAACTGGGGCAGACTGAGGAGGAGTGAGAGGTGGCACAGTGGCTCCGGAGGCGCCGTGGTGACCTGCCAATCCTGCTCTGCCCTGATGCTGCTGCCACCTTGGTGAAGACTAAGTGCATTACTCATTAAATGTGTAGGGTTCGCTGAGAGCTCTGCCAGCAGTTTAAGATTGGAGTCTTTGTTGGCAGGGCAGTTTCAAAGCTGAACATAAAAAGTGGTTACAGTTTTTTGGTTGAGGGGGCCAAGTGTGGGGGGCCATGTAGAGAAGGATTTTTCTTGAGATCTCCTCTCTCTTTTTTTTTTTTTTTTTTGATACGTAGTCTTGCTCTGACGCCTAGGTTGGAGTGCAGTGGCATGATCTCCGCTCTCTGCAACCTCCACCTCCTGGGTTCAAGCGATTCGCCTGCCTCAGCCTCCTGAGTAGCTGGGATTACAGGCACCCACCACCACGCCTGGCTAACTTTTTTATTTTTATTTTTTTAGTAGAGACCAGGTTTCACCATATTGGCCAAGCTGGTTTCGAACTCCTGACCTCAAGTGATCTGCCTGCCTTGGTGTCCCAAAGTGCTGGGATTACAGGCGTGAGCCACTGTGCCCGGCCTCATTTTGTTTTCTCTCCTAACTCATATTTTGAGGCAATAGCTGAGTACCTTTGGTGCATAGACTGGAATGGACATTTGCCATTTGGGGGGTTGTCTAGCATCTGAACCTTCACCCTTTGTTTCTAGAGTGGTCTCCCATTGTTGCTATGGAAGCTGAAGGAAGTGCATACACATAACTGAGGGCAAACTAGGTTCAACCTCTTCGATTCCTCTTTCTCAGGACTTTGAATCTGGAGGCAGTGGTGTAAACATAGAGGTGGCTTGAGATCATTCCTGGAAGCAGCAGAGTTGGGAGTTCAGTCCTGGTGGAGGCTGTGCAAGCAGTGGTGTCCTTATCAGGCTGTTCCTCTGTCCTTCTGTCTTTCCCTTAAACTCACTTTACCCTTGGGTAAGCAGAGCTGGTTTCTGTCAATTATACCCAAGAACACTGAGTGGATACAGGAACCATGTTAGATTGCTGTCTGCCCTAAGTGAACTTAGTATATGACAGGTGAGAGGAAGTAGGTGAATGCTTGGTAGACACAAATAGTAAGATTTAGCAAGGGGTGGAAGGATTCAGGGTTGTTTCCTGTGTATTCTTTTAATTATGGGTACCTTCAAGCTTTGTCAGATGGCTTGTCAGCAAGAGATTCTATGTCTTTACATTGTGACATTTTGGAAATACATGTTAATAAAAAATGAGCTGTGTTAGGTGCAGCACAAAATGGTTTCAAACCTTTATAAGTTAGGGTTTCTTTTATTTCTGTTTCTTTTTTCAGTTTTAAGCGTTTTAGAAGCCCTGTGTATACTCACAGAAAACTGATTTCCTAGTGGGTGTGAGCATTTTATTTTAGCATTAAGAGATTTAGGGAAATCTTGAATCATCACAACAACCCTGTAAAGTAGATACTTCTGTTATTCCGAGGAAACAAACTCAACAGAGGTTAAGAAACTGGCCTGAGGTCTCAGACCGTGGGTGTTGGAGCTGGGCTCTGGACCCAGGTTAGGGTGACTCCAAGAGCAGGCTTTTCACTGCTTCTATAAGGAACTTTGGAGGGCATCTAATACTTTTTCATTATGCAGGATTTGAGCTCAGAGAGGTTAGGAGACTTGCTCAAGACCGGGCAGGTCCTAGTGGATCTGGGCTGGAACATGGGCCTCTTTCTGATTGGTAGGAAGAAGCTCGCACACAAGCTCTGTCCCTATTGCAGCCTCCCCTCCTTTCCTTGCTGTCTGCCTTTTGTCTGCATGATTCTTCCTGGTCTGCATACTCTTTCCTGTGTAATTGTCCTTGTGATTTTCCTTCTTCCTGGCCTTTTTTTTTTTTTTTAAGAACAGCTGTACCTTTCCTCTCTCTTTTTCAGTCTTCTCCATTTCTGAAAACTGAGAGCAGATTCCTCTCTCCTTGATCCCCTCTCAGCCCAAAGCATGGCCCTTGTGCCCTCTCTTTTTGACTCCCATGGTTCTTAATGTCCTCACAGCCTCTTCCCTGGGGTTCCTGTGTATATGTTAGTCTTCCCAGCTGTCAGTAGATTGTAAGACTTTTGGCATGCTCAGATACATATGTGTTACTTCTTTGGATTCCCCTAAGTCCCACACCTTGCCCAGGGCAGAGTGGTAAACGGAAAGGGGAGTGAGGCTAGAGCTGAGAAATGTGTTTGAGACCTATCTCACCTCTCACTGGCCAGTTGACCGTGGGAACGCCTTAGCCAAGTCTTCTCATCTGAAGGGGCTGTGAAACTCGAATGTGGTTATAGATGTGAAAGCCCTTTTTGAGCCATAAAGTGCTATATAAATACAAGGTTTTATTGCGATGGCACAAGTGCTTCAGAAGTATTTTTGGGATGAATGATTAAAAAGCACATATTGTGGCTGGGCAAGGTGGCTCATGCCTGTAATCTTAACAATTTGGAAGGCTGAGATGGGAGGATTGCTTGAGCCCAGGAGTGTGAGACCACCTTGGGCACCATAGTGGGAACTCTTTTCCAAAAACAGCAACAACAAAAATTGCTGGATGTGGTGGTGTGCGCCTGTTATCCCAGCTTCTTGGAAGGCTGATGCAGGAGGTTCACTTGAACCCATGAGGTCAAGGCTGCAGTGAACCATGATTGTGCCACTGTATTCCAGCCTGGGTGACAGAGCGAGACTCCGTCCCCCCAGCGCCCCCCCAAAAAAAGCACATACTATGAAGACAAGCCATTCTCCCTGCCACCCCATGTTTTGAGTGTCCATTTGTGCCACCAAGCCTTTGACCCTGGGGTAAGGATATGGATAGCTTCACTAAATCTTATATTCATTGCTCTTTAAAAACATTTTGGATATATTAGTGGTAATTAGTTTAAAAGAAGAAAAAGTTTTTTTTAAAAAAGGAAAAATAACAAAGTCTCTTGGTACAATGTGGCTTTTAGGAAGACACTGACTTTAAGCAAGTACTGCATTTTATCAGAAACTGTCTCTCACTGAATGCAGGCTCGTTGGGAGCATTGCGAAGCACCGAACCGTTGAGCTGGCATTGATTATTTAATCATCCCTAGTTTATTGTAAATGAAGCAGCACTTACGGTTCTGGGGTATTCCTGGAATTGCTGCTATAGTTAGAAGTGAGTTATTCTGTGTGGCAGGAGTGGCATATAGAAAAGCCATAATTCTGACTTCCTGACAGGAAAAATAGCAGATTTTGTATTTATATGATGTCGTCCTTTTGGCTGGAATCCATCAGCTTTACAGTATCTTGTGATACTTTCATCAGAACTGTTATTCCACGTCTCAGCATGGCAGTGGGGTTCCAGTAGCAATAGATACAAGTCATTTTCCATGGCTCTATGGGTGTGAAGCCACTGGCAGTTTCCCTGGCTTGTTGTGTAGGTTAGGCTGTTAGAAGGCTCCCTGTCCACGTGCTGCTAGGACTCCTCTCACACTGTGGCAGTGGTGCCAGGGCAGAGCATTCGTGGTGGGCAGGAACACAGGGAAGGCTGGGGCACTGCAGTGATTTTTTAAATGACAGTTCTTTCAGTCTACAGAAGAAAGAGCATTGGAGTAAGATCAGTCTCCTGGGTGGTGGTTAGACTATGAAAAGTACTAAAAAACCAGAGAAGACAGTGGTGTTGGTGATGGGAACAGTTCAGAGCAGTTTTTCCCTGCTGTGGAAAGAGCAGGGTCCTTGGAATCAGGAGTCACGTGTTTGACTCCTGGCACTCTCGCTGATTAGCCTAAAACCTCTTATGCTTTTTATGAGAATTAAGTGCAAGTGCCTAACTCCAGACACAAGATATTGAAATGCTTAGTAGATACTGTTTTGTTTTTTTTTTTCTGCTTGACTGGAACTGTATATTTCATCAAGCTGTAATCAAGTTAACAAATTATGGTCAAAATATGAGTGCTTACTGCATACTAAACTTTGTTAGGCACTTTATATGCATTAGCTGACTTAACTCTTAATAGCCCAGTGAGATAAATACTATTTTTATCTCCCCACTTACACCAAGAACATTGAGGGTTAGGAATATTAACTAACTTGCCTAAGATTACAACAGCTAGTCCGTGGAGATGCCAGAATTCAAACCCAGTTCGCAGTGACTCCAGCCCGTGCTCTTTACTGCTTTGCTGTGTCATCTGAGCTTTATGAAATGGGGCTTTGATTTGTAACGAGGCTTTTGCTCAGAATCCCTGTTTAGACTTTGCTCTTCGAAGCAGATTCATAGCCCACTTTAGTCCTCTGCCATAAAGACGATTTTATATTGCATCAATACCTTTTTGGACACTTACACATCTGTAGCCTCTTGCAAAAGAGGTACTTGATGAGGAATTTTGGAAAGTTTTGTTTGTTTTTAAAAAGAGCATCTTGCCATATTGCCCAGGCTGGACTCAAACTGCTGGGGCTTAAGCAATCCTCCTGCCTCAACTTCTCATTTAAAAGATCTTTTTAATCCTTGCACCAACCCTCTAGGCAGGATTTTTCCTCTTAGGTTAATGGGTAGGGAAACTGGCTCAGATGACAATGACTTGCTCATGGTCACACTTACTAGTATAGAGTCAGTGGGAACCTACACACCTTGGATTACTGTGCTTTTTTTTCATTGCATAATGTTGCTTACTTTGTACGTCATCTTTCATTTACAGCTGTTGCTGAACATACTTCTTGATCACCTAATTTGTGCTGAGGATAAAGCACTAAACAAAAGACCAAAACAAAAAAAATGCTGGTCCTCCTGTAGTTTTCATTGTTGTAATAGGTTTCCTCACCAAAGTTGACTGGTGCCTGCTGAAATAGTTTATTAAGACTTAACATTTTCAGTCTTAAAATTTCCTAAGATATTAAGAAGCTGATTTCAGGGCATTTTTAAATTACATATTTTTCTTTCAATTTTTCTGAGTTCATACCTTAATTCATCAACATTTTATTTGCATTTTCTACTTCAGAAATCAAAAGGTTTGATTCCTTTAAGGCAAACACAAAGTAATTCATTGTAGGTGTGATGATTTCTTTAGTGAAAATAATGAGATATCCATAGTATTTTACTTCTTGTCATTGAGTTTCACCGTCAACCAGTCTGTTTTTGACTGTAAAAATCTGGCAGTGGCCCTTGGCCAAAGCAGTCTCATTCTGATGATCATACTTATGAACATTAAAATAGTCTGTTTTTCTTTGTCCACTCTCCAAAATGTATGTTCTTCCCTTGCATAGATACCAGTCTTTAAAAAGATGCCCTTGAAAATTTAAGAGAGTTCCAGTGTTTTCAGACAGATTTTTGGAATTTTGCATCTTGGAAAAGCTTGTGACATTTTATCTATTGCAGTGAGGCTTTGTTCCAACCCACAGAATTGTGTTTTGTTTCTTTTATTTTTTCCCTCGTTGAGAAAGTATCAAATATACTTGTCTTTTTCATAAGACTGTGGTAAACTAAAGCAATCTGAGTAAGCCACAACATTTCCCTGATTTTTTTTTTTCATGTAAAGCAGCACCTACAAAATTGAGCTACAAAAGTAATCCTTTGTCATGAAAAGAAAGGTATTTTCTTTCAAATCCTTGACAATTTTATAAATAAGTTAGGGTGGAAGAATTCACTGCTATCATCAAAAACCTTCAGATTACTCATCCTGGTCCTTCCTGTTCTTAAAGCTTCTTTATAATTTGAGTTGGGAATTGAACCCAGTGAATCATGTTCTTTTTAAAGGGTATTTTGTGATTGCTCCTGGTGAATATTTCTAGCATTGATGATTTTTCCTTTGGTATATTGCAGCAAGAAACTTGAATTTATTTCTTGGAATTATCCAAAGTGTTTATTAATATAAACTGATCTTGCTCCTTTTCTACCTGCTCTAAAAATAATCAGCTAGATCACATTGTCTGGTTTATTTCAGAAGGAATATTATTTGGATGAAGCCATTACACAAATGCTGTAGCGCAAAAAAAAAAAAAAAAAACCACTTGTCATCCTGAATGAGGACAGTTGTCATTTCATATAAAGTGGATCAGCAGCCTTAGGTTTAAAGTGCTTAGAACAGTGCCTGCCATGTCTTCTAAGTGCTATGTGGGTGTTTTCTATTTTTATCACCAGAATGGCAGTTTCCTGAGAGTAGTGATTTTGTCGTTATTGAATCGACATTCAAAAGCATCACAGTTAATGCATATTGTCTAGAAATTTTGTTGCTACTCTTGTTTTCTCAAATAGTTTAATCTCTAGGCTAAGCAGCACAAATGTATACCATTTTACTGTCCTGTTCAATAATACTGGAGGTCAGTTTGAAGATTAGGTATAATGTGATTGCAATGTAGTATTACTTACAGAAGAGACAGAATGATTGGAAAACCAAACTCTCCTTGATTACTGGTTTTTGTAGAATTCTAGTTCTAGAAGAATCTTAGTGATTTTAGTTGGATCCTTGAATCTTACGTGAGACTAAGAGAAGTTCATGACTCCTAAGCTGAAGTAACACATGGTCTGATGGTGCATATTAAAAAGCTTTGTAAGTTCTGGCCGAGTGCAGTGGCTCACGCCTGCAATCCCAGCACTTTGGGAGGCTGAGGCAGGCGGATCGCGAGGTCAAGAGATCGAAACCATCCTGGCCAATGTGGTGAAACCCCATCTCTACTAAAAATACAAAAATTAGCTGGGCGTGGTGGTGCATGCCTGTAGTCCCAGCTAGTTGGGAGTCTGAGGCATGAGAATTGCTTGAACCTGGGAGGCAGAGGTTGCAGTGAGCCGAGATCACGCCACTGCACTCCAGCCTGGTGACAGAGTGAGACTCTGTCTCCAAAAAAAAAAAACCACAAACAAACAACAACAAAACACCTTTGTAAGTTCTAAAAAGGTTTATGTGGTAGCCCTTCTGAGTGGAGCCTGGGCCTGGTGGAACTTACAGGTCTCTTCCTGTCCTCAAAGGCTCTGAGTTGTGACCCTTTCCTGGTTTGAGGCATGCTTTTCAGTACTCCCCTCTGGTCAGTTTTCACTGATCCTCGGCAGCTGGTAACGGTGTGCTGTGGGGAAACCTGGGGTAGACAGGCTCCAGACATGCAGTTAGCAAACGCTGCCTATGGGCTGGCTAGTGCTGTTGGGTGCCCAAGTGTAAAAAGGAGTATTGTGAGGTTTTCCTGTTCGAGCAACTGGAGAGACCAGCGTAGCTCCTTTCTGCTACAGGACCTTTCCCCTACACATGCTGATCCTTTTGCTGAGACTGCTATCTCCTGGTTGGCTTCATGTTCCACCTCCCTGGACATCCATTGCATATTAGCTCAATGTCCCTTCCCTCCTGAGCCCCAGACCAGATGACATTCCCTCTATTTTATGTTCTCTACTTTTCCTTCATAGCATTTTAGCTCTTTGTAATGACCTCTTTCTGTACATCTTAGTTTGATTCCATTCTTCCTATTGACTGTAAGCTCCACGTCGGCAGGGACTGTATTGCTTTTGTCCTTTGAATTAGCTTAGTTTCTGCAGAGCTGTTTGAAAATACTTGTTGAAAGAGTAAATCTCTTAAGTGTAGCATCTGAAGTCCTGCTTCTGAGCAGAAGCAAGTCATTAGCATGTAGCTAGTTTCTAATTGCTGTTTTGAGGCAGGGCAGGGTGTTTATTCATGTGATTAAAACAATTGATTATGTTAATTTTTAAAAAACGTTCGTATAATGATTTTAATCTTGTTAAAATTGGCCATACCAAAATAGCCAAATCAAAGTCATCACAATCAAATTCATACTTGTCTCCCCTGCCAGGCTTTCCGTCATTACTTTTACTTAAGTCTTACCCACTGCAGAAAGCCTTCCCCAGCCAGCCCTTGCCAGTTTTAGTGACCAGAGCTAACAGCATCCTGACGCACTCACACTATTGATTTTAGGTTGCTTTCGTGTTTCCATTTGTGCTGTCTCCAGCCTTCTATTGTAAGGCCGTGTGGGGATGTTGGCCTGGTGGCCTCAGAGGTAATCTATCTCCCTCTCCCCCTTTGCTGCTGCCCTGTAATGCCTGGGACTGCGCTCTTCCTAAAACTGGATTCTGATAAAATGTGTTGAGCGGCCAGGCAGAAAACTGAGGTGATAATCATTGTTAATTTGAGAACAAATTTTGAAGCACCAAGGTTGGTGGCTTATTATTTGCAAAAATAATTTGATTCTACTGTTAAAGAATTTGTGAGAAGCAACAAGGACAGCTGCTGAAATAATACAAAGCTCTGTGTGTGTGTAGACAAGGTTGGGGGAGGGTAATTCTAGAAGGAATGAGAAATTAAAGTGTGCATTTTTGGATGCCCTAAACTATTGTTCACAGAATCAAGAGGGGGTTGTTGATGGAACAAGCACAAAATCTTCATTTACATTGGACAGGACACTCCATCTCAGGAACCAGAAATCCCTGGCTTCCTTTCTTGATGAGGTGAAGTTATTATCCTCTTTGACATTTGCACCCTAAGATGTCTCTCTGTCCTCTTGATGTCCTAGGTCATTTTTTTTGTTTTGTTTTTTTCCTTCTTCCTCCCAAATGCTTTTTCTTGCCTGCTTATGGTTTGGGCTGCTTCCTTGATGAAAATGCCCTCTTATTTTCAGATGCAATTACCTCTGCCACTGATGTATTAATTTTTGTCTTTAGCTCTTCTCTGAAGAAGCTTTGGAAAGTAGAGAAGAAAATCCAGTCTGCTTCTTGGGGAACACTGGACAGCTGAATAAATGCAGGTATGTAGATTTGCATATTTTTAAAAAAGGAAAATATCTGGCTTTAAAAAAATTGATGAAACCATGTTCTTGAGGCTGTAGGGCTATTGGTGCTATTGCCTTTAATTTTTTAAAATTGATGTATTTATTCATTCCCAATGTTGAGTATGCTGGTTAAAAAAAAAATCCCAACTACGAAGGTATAGGAGGTACAGGGTAAAAGTTAAACTTCCCTTATAATCTCTCCTAGATGTTCACCACTGTTAACAATTTATTGTATGTTCTTCCAGATTTTCATATGCATGTGCATAATCATATTATACATGTTGTGAATATACATGATCATACTATCCATATTATGCTTTTTTCACTATGCAGAATGTCCTGTGCATCTTTCTGTGTTGATTCACATACAGCTTTATGTTATCCTTTTTGACAGCCACATAGTAGTCCTACCTGTTTTGTTTAGTGAGTCCTCTCCTACTGGACATTGTCAGTTGGATTTTTTCCTATTTCAAACAATGTCACATCTTCTAAGTATATAATTACATGCATTTGCCTGTTTATTTCCTTAGAGTTAAGGGGTTCAACACTGTCTTTGGATTCTTCCCCTGTCACGTCTATAAAGAATCTCAAGGACAGAGATTTATCTTACATTATGAAGCAGGCTTTTAGCTACACTGTTTTCCATCACAGTTTTTCAATGTGGGATGGGGTTAGGGGTTTAGTGCCAGGTTTTTAAGTGGTCTTGCTTGTTGATCTGAATTTCAAGGTAAATTATGAACTTACTCTTTCAGGCTGGTTTCCAGAAGATTCTGGTCTTCAGATTTATTTGGAAATTAAACAGTTAAAATAGAAAACTTCTCAGTTTGTAGCGTTGAGGCATATCTGGTTAATGTCCCTCTTTTCAGAATCTCTCCTCACCAGGGGATCTAATAGACCAAGCAAATGAATTTGGTGAAGAGAACTGTGACTGCTGTCTGCCCTGTATGACTTTTCTTGTTTGGGGGAGCCTCCTTGGGTCATTCTGCAAGCACCCACTATGTGTAAGCCTCTGTGTTTCTTATGGATGTAGAGACAGATGACTCAGTTCTTATCTCAAGGAACTCACAGCATGTGCAAGTTAGAGAAAGACAGATAGGCATATGAGTAAGATGCTCAAATTTCCTGTGGTTAGTGCAGTGGGATAAGTTTAGGAGCAAGAAGCGAGGGCCTTAGGGAACGGGATGGAGGTTCAGAGAAGGCTTCCTGCAGGAGGCGATATCTGAGCTGAATTCTAAAGAGTGTGTGCCATGCAAGGGATAAGGTAGAAGGATATTCCTATAGAGGAATCAGTGCGAGTGAAGACAGGAGGATGAGAAGCAGCGTTGGGTAGGGGAGGATACGGTAACAGTGACAGCCTTGTGGGTTTCAAGCATGAAGCAAGAAGCTCAGAGTGATAGAAGATAAGGTGAGGAAGGCTGGCCGGCCAGATGATGGTGGCGGGGCTCTGTTTCAGAGTCTCAGAATTACTCTGTAGATTAATGGGAAGCCCTTGGAGGATCTGATATGTGTTATGGAGACATTAGGGGTTTAAGTGAAGGTTGGCTGGGCAGACAGAAAGAAAGTAGTAGGAGTGTGGGGTCAGCGAATTAGTTTGTAGCCCATTGGTATTGGACAAGAAAAAGAAAGAATGTGTAGGACTTTCCCTTGTTTCTTTCCTCCTTTCTGGCTTTGCCCAAGGCTAAGTTGCTGAGGTTGGTTGTTGGCCCTAGTTGCCCTCCCTTTGGAGGGTGCTTCTGTGAATTACTTACTTGCAAGCTTCTCACCAGGGTTTTCTAACTGTTCCAAGCAAGGCTTCCTCCTGCCCTGCTGCTGTGTCAAGGTCCTGCTGCTCCTCCTGGGGTGATAGGAACCGGGCTCCATTCATTAATTGTTATGGCCCTTTCATGTGACTTACGAACATGCATTGGTCATCATTTTTGTGCACTGTCTCAGGTGGGGATGTGAAGAGAGATAAGATACGGTTCATGCCCTCACCATGCTTGCTGTTTAGCGGGAGATGGACATGAAATTAAAACAGATTCTTGCCATAAGTCTGTTCAAAGCTTGCGTGATTCCAGTAGAAATAGCAGCAGAATTGGTAATTAATAATCAGTCTTTTAACATCATTGGTTCCAGAAGGGGCTACATTTTTCAATTACAACCTGGGTGCAAACGAAGAAAATAAATTCAGGCCATGTCTAAAATTATTCTGATTTTTGAAAATACGGTCTGACCATATTTTCAAAAATATATAATTAATGAATTACAATTCATTAATTAGTATGCATAATTATTTTCCATGGTTTCATCTCTTGTAAGATCTGACATGTTTGGTTTCCAGGAAGGGAAGGGGCAGGGGAGAGGTATGTATCCAACACCAAATGTTTCTGCTTTTTTACCTTCAGAACACTCCCTTTTGCCATAAGAACTGTAGCGCATAGAGTGACCACATAGTCTTGTTTTCCTTCCCCAACAGTATCTAAATATAAAAGAGGACTGCAATGCCATGGCTTTCTGTGCTAAAATGAGGAGCTCCAAGAAGACTGAGGTGAACCTGGAGGCCCCTGAGCCAGGGGTGGAAGTGATCTTCTATATGTCGGACAGGGAGCCCCTCCGGCTGGGCAGTGGAGAGTACACAGCAGAGGAACTGTGCATCAGGGCTGCACAGGCATGCCGTGAGTACTGGCAGCTGCCCAGGGCTGGGGGTTTCACCAGTACACTGGTTCAAAAGAAAATCTGGGGGTCTCTGCCCCTTGGAGCTCTGCTGAGCAGAAAGAGTTGTGGACTCTGGAGTCAGAGGTTCCTCCCTACTTCCGCCACTGCCACTTGTAGGGGACCTTAGGCCAGTGATTCTAATTCTGAGGGTTTCACTTTTCACTTTCTTCATCTGCGGAGTGGCTTCTTTCTACTTTGTAACTGATGAACTGTAAGATACCAGGGAATGACGGTTGACTTCTGTGGATCCAGGCTCAATTCTCATTTCCCCACATCTGTACAATTGGAATAATATCAGCACTAGATGAGGTGCTACGTAAAGCACCTGGGACTAAGTAAGTCCCTGCTCAGCAAGTAGCATCTCTCAATAGCTGAATAATTATTCAAAACTTCTCCTAAAATGTTTGACCCCTCCTTCTGCTGCCATGACCTGCCCTCCTGTGCGTGGTGCTGAGTTGAAGTGAGAAGCTGAGTGTTAGTTTATGGCTTAGTCAAGTTGCCAAGTTGCGAAAAGGACAATGAGGCTCTCAACAACACAAGCTGTTTTTTCTCCTTTCATCTGAGAGTTGTCTTAAAGTTAGCCTGTTGCCCTCAGAAGGTGGGAAACCAAAGTCCCTTTCATCCTTTGAACTTAAGGACATTGGCAGTTTTTGCTTGCCTAATTTTAAGTGACAAGTTAAATCGTAGAAATTAAAAGTTAAATCACAGATCTAATCCACTTGGATTGTGGTGATGGTTGTACAACTCAGTAAATACACTGGAATCTGTTGAATTGTACACTTAAAATTGAAGAATTTTATAATATGTAAATTATATCTCAAAGCTGTTTTGAAAAGTTTCGATCAACTCATTTAATGATGATGAAGTAGCCAGTTGTGATGCCATACAGCCTGATCCCTGCTTTACTTCTCCCACCTTTAACCCTCAGAACAACTCTGAGGGGATAGGATGGTTATTTTAATAATAGCTTATCTTGTTAGTAATACAGTTTGTTTAGAAAACCTACCTTCTTTCTGATATTTGTCTTTCTGCCGAAAATGCTTCACACACCAGAGTTTCAGTAAAAGGGGAGAGGCTCATGGTATAGGGAAGAGCGTAGTAGGCTCTTACTAACTAAACCTGACACAGGATAAAATGGGCTGAGGTATAGATTATTAGTGGGAAAAATCCAGTAATATTGCAAAGTTATTTTGACTAGGCAGCAGCATGTACAAATAATCATCTTTAGACAGCAGCTTTAAATGTATTTGTAATTATCAGAACACCTAGATGTAAATCAGTGGTTCTAAAGTATTTTTTTAAGACTTTGTTTCTTTTGTTTTCTCCCTTTCTCATTGTGATTTGGTTTATAGTGTTTATTCTCTTCACCAAGCTTTTTGCCATCAGCATAGCAGATATAAACCTCACTCAGTTTTTAAGCAAGGGTCATTTTTGCAGTCATTGGGCTGCCGTTAATGAGGGACCAAGGAGCTGCTGGGAAAGAGATGAGAGGAGAGAGCCTGTGAGTGTGAGGATAGACACAGTCACTGGGCCTCCTATAATTCTGGGCTCAGGATCAGCCAGGTTGGGGTGTTGGTTTCTAGCCTACCTTATAGAAAATGAGTGATGTCTCTTCTGTAACTGGCTCAACAGAATATTGCAGAAGCTCATTTCAGAAATATGTACTGAATGCCACAGGTTCTTGTAGCTCTCACTGTTACTATAGAAAGTGATGTTTGAGGGCAGTATTGTTTTCTTTCCTGTTTTTCACCTCTGTGGGGTAAAGTTTTGTTCTTTTAGTTCTTATTGCTTCACCTCCTCAGTAGCTGTGTCTTGGTTTGATTCTCAGCTCTGCACTTTACTAGATGAGTAACCTTGAATCAGACTAAATCTCAGGAGACCACAGATTCTTCATCTGCAAAATGGTCAAAACAGTATTTACCTCATTAGATATCAGGAGGATTACAGGGTAATACTTTTTTTTTAAATTTAAAATTCTAATATTTTTTAGAGATGGGGCCTTGCTTTGTCCCCTAGACTGGAGTGCAGTGGTTCCATCATAGCTCACTATAGCTGTGACCTCGTGGGCTCAAAAGGTCCTCTGGTCTTAGCCTCCTAAGCAACTACGACTATAGGCATGTGCCACCATGCCTGACTCATTTTTATTATTTATGGAGACGAGGTCTTGGTATGTGGCCCAGGTTGGTGTCGAACTCTTGACCTCAAGTGATCCTCCTGCTTTAGCCTCCCAAAGTATTGGGATTACAGGTGTGAGCCACCAGACTCAGCCAAAAAAAGAATTTATTTATTTGTTTGTTTGTTTGTTTGTTTGAGACAGAGTCTTTCTCTGTCACCCAGGAGTGCAGTGGCATGATCTTGGCTCACTGCTACCTCCACCTCCCAGGTTCAAGCAATTCTCCTGCCTCAGCCTCCCGAGTGGCTGGGATTACAAGTCCACACCACCACGCCCGGCTACGGGGTTTAACCATGTTGGCCAGGCTATTCTCGAACTCCTAACTTCAAGTGATCTGCCCTCCTGGGCCTCCCACAGTGCTGAGATTGTAGGCGTGAACCACTGTGCCCGGCCAAGATAATAAATTTAGAGTCTGTTAACCTGATGCCTGACACTTAGCCCTCGGTAAATGTTAGTATTATTGTTTTACTACTCAGCACTTTTATATAAAGAGAGATGTCTTTGATCTTTCTGTTTATGGGTAGTAATACTGTTAGAATCAGACCTGTGTTAGAATTACAGACAGTTTCATGAATAAAATAAGTTACACTTCAGATATGTAAGTGTTGGTGCACATTCAAATGTGGATATGTATTAAGACAGGCTGAGTTTCCAACCCAGTCCACAAAAGCCACTTTATGAATGAAAACCTATAGCATATTTGAATTATATGTCCCAATAATACTGAATCCAAAAGCCATTTGCCCATGTTCCCAAGGAAAACTTCCCTTTAAAGTTTATCTCCATGTTCTTGGTTTATAAGAAAGACTAACTTCTGAAGGGTAACTGTTCACATTTCTTGAGAAGCATGGATTGAGGTGTTCAGGAGAGCGCTAGATAGCTGCCAAGGTGTCTGTAGCTTCTTAACTCAGTGTCTGCGTTGGAGAGAGTCCAGGCCTGGGTGGACTGGGCCAGGGAGGGGCCCTGTCAGTGTCAGTCTCACTGCAGATGTCCGATTTGGGAAACAAATGTCTATTACCTCATATTCTCCCGGGTTTTTGTCATTTAAGTTTACCTCATCTTAGTTTGAGGCCTGGCTGCTTATGAAAAAATGCCAGTAATAGCTGATTGTTGGCAGTCATTCTCCCTCTCAAACTGCCTATATTACAGGTTCATAACATTTTAATCAGGGGCGTAGAAGTGAGTGACTTCATAATCTCCCTGGTCTTTCCCATCATTATCGTGTTGACGGAGGCAACTGGTGGAGTGGAGAGGCAGGGGAGCACTGTTGGGCCAGCTTTGTGAAGCCATATATCTTCTTGCTAGTTGGCTACTAAATAAAAAATATTTGTGATAATCATACAGAGTACTTAAGAAGTATATTTATTATTAATGGTAATAGATTTTAATCACTGACAAAAATCACTTTGGTTATTATTTATTCTAATATGCGTTTTGCATACTACTGCCAGGAATTTGTTTGCATGTTTGATATATAATCACAGTGTGTTAGAATTGTTTAAATGCTTTCTGTAGGAAACAGATGGAAGATTTCCCCAACTCCCAGAGTGTTTCTGATTAGCAAAGTGCACATCAGGCAGGATCTGTGAACCTCTCAGATAGGGGGTTTTTTAAAGCTGGATTTGATAAGACTCTGCCTCGGATACCTGTAATGAAAAATGTCATCAGAGTTTTATTTTTAAATGATCTAAATTTGGTTTGCCAGGAGCTACAGGGCATATTTCTGGGGAGTCATAGTTCTTGATGATTATGATCAAAACAGCCTGACTGAACCTGGTTGGAAATCTGTTTGCCCTAAGAGGATACAGGTGACCCAGATTCTTTGTGAATTCCTTATCTTTGCATATATTGGGTTTAGAAACAGATGGCCAAATGTATCTGCCTTAATATTCTGATGTGGTTTTTTACTTTTCCTCAGGTATCTCCCCTCTTTGTCACAACCTCTTTGCCCTGTATGATGAGAACACCAAGCTCTGGTATGCTCCAAATCGCACCATCACCGTTGATGACAAGATGTCCCTCCGACTCCACTACCGGATGAGGTATGGGAAGTACTGACCTGGTACCTGCCTGGCTCCCTCTGCACTGAGGGACAGTGGTCAGCCTGGGGCCCTGAGTCACTTACCAAGAAGTATTGTAGTCATTTTTGTAATTTGTAACTTTTGTATTTGCTTGATATGAGAAAGGACTTCTTCAGTATTTGGAATACAATTCAAGATGAGTTTGATCACCTTCCTCTGCCACATTTTAGAAAAGAAATCTTGATAATGCAGAGGTGTTTTGAATGGAATTAGTGTCCTGCAGCAGAGATTTTCAAATGGGTAATCATAGTTATGAATTTAATTTAGTGGATTCACAGTTATGAATTCAATTTAATTTAGTGAATTTAAGAAAAAGAAACAGGAGAGAATAGATAATATCAGCATATATACATAATATAGTTTTTAAACTTTTGAGATATGTTTTATATATATATACACATATATATGTATGTATGTGTGTATTATATATAAAGGTCATGATATAAAATATTTTTCTTACTAAAAGTTGAAACTAAAAAGCTTGAGAAACATTGCCTGAAGTGTTAACTAGAAATTTTAGGTTGGCCTTGCTCTCTGGGAGTGGATGTTTTGACTACTCCTAGAGGATTTTTGGCTGTGGAGCTGTAATTTTTCTTCTGATGGGCACCTGCCTTTTTTCCCATATTTCAGACTTTGTGAAATGTCACAGTATATCCCAAGGTGACACAGTCAGTACTTCAATAGCTGCAGTCTCCTGAGTTTGTAAACAAATCTGTTCAGTAACTAGAATGGAAAATATGTTAGTTAGATACTTGCTGAGCAGAAGTTAACATGTGTGTTTAGCAGTGGAGATTATAAATAGGGTGGATCCTTTTTGAAACGCAGGTTAACGTACATAAGTATTAAATCAGTAGATTAGCTCAGTTGCTAATAGAATGCAGGGATTTGCTAGAAAAACCCGCTGAAATCTCAGAGGCTCTTCACAGTATCATAGCTGTTATTTTTGGGAGAATTTGGCGGAGTTGTCACCATTACAAAATGACTGGGATGTTTTTCTCAGTGGACACTGAACCACATCTAACTTTCTTTAATAATTATCCTAGAGCCGACTTTTTCCTGTTTTTTTCTGTACTTAACCAAACTCTCATCTGGAGAGGAAAGCTGTGTGCCCTGGAGATTTCAGGTCCCAGCTGAGCCTTCTGGCTATTGGCTTTGTTTTTCCACATGTAATCTTGCTTTTTGTGGCCTGAGGATTGACTGTGTGATCAGCATGAAATAGGTTGTTGCAGTTTGAAGTCTGCAGGGGATATGTCACTGGGCTCTAATTCTCTCCCTCTAGGTTTCTGTACTCAGCTCAGAGTCTAGAATGGTAACTTTTAGGACTTGGAAAAGACCTAAGTTACCTAATTCAACTCTCATTTTTTTTTCAGTGGAAAAACTAATGCCCAGAAAAGGGAAGAGAGTTAACCCAAAAATTTACATCTAATGAATTGTCTTACTAGCTTTACAATTCTCTGTGAGGCATTAGTCTTGGTTGTCTGAATGTCTGGCTATTAAAGGCTGTCTTTACTGTTCCCTCTTTCTATTAGCTGCCTGAAAGTGCAGAGTTGCTTCACTTTTAGCACCCTGACTCTGTACCCAACATTGTGCTTCAACAGGATATTGCTTTGTTGCCACAGGCTCTTTGAACTTGAAAAAAAAAAAATACCATCCTAAGCTAAAACATTTGCCTGATGACAAACTACAAAAATTTTGAAACCTCATAATCTCACCACTAAAGGAGGTGTAAATGAAAATAAATGTTGGTGATTTTTTCAGTGGAATACCAGCTCTACTTTGGGAAATATTCTTTTATTTCAATTATCATTTTCTGTTTTTGGATAATGCTTTTGACAGTTGTTGTTTTATAATATATCTTAGCATAAGACAACATTCTGTATTCCTTTTCAAAAAGTATTTTCTTACTTTTTTAAACAATTGAATTTCACTGTCCATCAAAAAATTTTGTAGAAGTGTAAAGAGAATTCTTTGTGTATAATATCTGCATATAAACTTAAAATATGCAGTTATCTGTACATAATTTTCTCAAAAACTTGCAATGCATATCTCTGATTGATGTCTGTTTGTCTCCCTGCTTTGTTCCTCCACGTCATTCTGAAAAATAATATAGGCAGGTATCATTCTATATTTATTAGCGTCATTTAATTTTTTTTTTCCATTGGCATGCTATAGTATCTGAAATTTTTGTGTACCAGGTTTGATGAACACTTGGATAATTAATTTTAAAAAGGTGTGTGGAATGTCTGTCTTCAGTGTGTCTGTAAGCTTGGCCTTATGGGTGATAAGGAGGGTACTGATTCTGGTAGTCACAGATTTAAAGTTTTGTTAATATTTTTGACATCTTATTAAGGAGAAAGCTGTCGGCCTTATTGTAGACTCCCTGATCTTCTGTTTACCTTTAGCCTTTGTTCTAGTGGAAAAGCTACACATTATGTTTGGTCTCGGCCTGGTGCTATCTGAGTATCTGACCTAAAGGGTTCCAAGCCAAAGATGGTCCCACAGGGCTCTCAGCAGCCTGGAAGAATATCCTTATTCAGACCAGATTGAAGATTGTGTTCTGCCCAGAGGGAGTTTGTTGGGCCCTCATCTCTACCAGGTCCAAGGACTCTTTCTCACAGAGACTCAGTAGGATGTGGAAGAAGAAGGCCGTGGCTCGGTCAGCTCAGGGAACATCTGCCTTTTTCCCCTCTTGCCACCTCCCCTGGCAGTGGAGGGCGACCTGTCTCTCTCCTTGGCACCTCGCCAGAGACTCTTCTCTCTTGGACAATACCCTCTATCTTCGGGATCCTTTTCTTTCCTTCTCTCGGGAAACTTTCCATATTGTGTCTACTTCTCATTCTCTTATCACTGCCTTCCTCCACCATCAAACAGCATTTACCCCTCCTGTTGGTCATCCTGTCAGAACCCCTCTTTGAACCTTTGTAGCTGGTTCACTCCTTCCTTCCTGCTTGTCCCAGGGAGAGGATCATGGCTAAGTTCTCCTGGGCATGTGCTCTGTTCTACCCTTGAACAGCAGTGCCAGGCCTGGGTACAGCATGAGTGGAAGCCTCGCTGCCAGCTGATAGCTTTAGCTTTTCACTGTCACCAGCATGTGGTCCCCCTCACACATGCGGAGGGTAAGGGAAGAGTCCAGCAGCTTCAGAGGCCTGATGTGGCTTATGCTGCCCATGGCTCTGTTGATGTGTGATTCTTTCTGTGTGTGACAGAGACACCAAAGCCCACAGTCAAATTCTCACTTTCATAAGTTACAGGGAAGATGGGCTGTTTAGAATCATTGAAGATTATAAAAATGTTGGTTTTTACCTTTAAAGTAATTTCTTTGTTTATCCTTTCCATGTTAATTGCCACTCCCCGAGTTTATTCATCTTTTGTTTAAAGCATGTGTTCAGGTACCAGGCACTGGGATTCAGTGGTGAGCAGGACAGCTGCAGCCTCTGCTTCCGCACAGCTCATGCCATTGCTTGAATAATGCCACAGGCATCTGCTTCTCTCTGCCGCTTCTGTCTTCCATGGGGCTTCCCTGCCGGGAGAGCGTGCCTCATATGTGCTTGGCTTTCGTTCTTGCCTCATATGTGCTTGGCTTTCATTCTCTGCTCTGCCTGCTTTGCATGGTCCAGGTTCTATAGCCTGGCATTTAATTATTCTGTTCCAGCTTCCCTTCCTTGGTACTTTTTCCCCTCCTGCCACCTCCCCTGGCAGGGGAGGGCGACCTGTCTCTCTCCTTGGCACCTCGCCAGAGACTCTCATATGTCCAAGGACAACTTATTCTTTAAGCACAGTGCCTAGAGCACACACTTGTTAGGGGCCCATAGAATGCCTAATTTCACTTAAAATCAGAAAACATAGTTGAGAAATATAACTTGTAATATTTCTTATGGAGGAAGGGAAAAGTGTTTAGGGCCTATGAAAGTCACAGTGTAGTCCTGCTTATGACACGTGCCCCATTGTGGGTTGCTGGATAGTTGCTACTGGACCTGGCCGATTGCTCCCAGAGACAGGAACTCACGGAGTTTGAGAAACATGCCTGAGAGCCCTCTGCATCCCAGTCCCTACCTCGGGGCCTGACTTGTTTTAGGCTCTGCAAACATAGCACAGTGACAGATGTTGAAGTGTAGCAGCAGCTTTTTGCAGGGAAAGAGGGAGTTGTATTTATTGCTTCTCTATGACATGGTTCTTTTCTCATTAGTTCATGTGCAAGTCAAGGGAAAGAGACCTAGGTACCAGCTGAGTCTATAGCCTAGAGATGGCCCGGGCTGGCTTGGCTCAGTCACTTCCCTTAGTCACTTCCACACATTCCAGAACTCACTGTGTTTTTCTTACAGGTGACAGAGGAAGTTATATATGGAGGGTAGGGTTAGAGGCACCAACCCCCTGTGCAATTGACAATCCATGTATAACTTTGACCCTCCAAAACATAGCTACTAATAATAGCCCACTGTTGACTGGAAGCCTTACCAATAACATAAAGAGTTAACACACAAATAGACTAGTAACCTGTATATATTTTATGTATTCATAATGTACCTTTTTCTGAAATTTTAAAAAATATTTCTATGCCACACAGTTCACCAGTTAGTTTTTTTCAAACTGTTGCAAATCTCCAAAAGAATTTTCAACATATTTATTGAAAAAAAAAAAAAATCTGTGTATGAGTGGACTTCTGTGGTTCAAACCCATGTTGTTCAACGGTCAACTGTAGTAGCTAAGAGAACAGGCTTTTGTAGTTATAGGTCACCTAGCCTCTTGGACTCTCAGTTTTCCTCATCTGTAAAATGAATGAAACCTACCTTGTAGAGTTGCTTTGAGGATTAAATAACATAATATATATATAAAGTGCTTGTTAACTCGTTTCATGATGCTTGTGGTAATGTTTGGGCAGCTCTCTTTTAAAACCCTATTCATCGTGTAAAACACACCATTAGTTTAATAGCAGCAATCTGGGAAGTAGGAAACACTGCCATGTAAGCTGTATATCTTGATTGCAGGATGAAACTAAATTGCAGGAATATTAAAATGTCAATCGAATCGGTCTTGGATTCGAGGTAGAATGGGCTTAGCAGTGCGGCTGATGGTAAGCATGCAGGGAGCTGTGGCCAGCACGGAGTTCCAGTCAGCAGGTGTTTCCCTATTCTGGAAGCATAGTGAGAAGTCAGAGGAGCTGTCTTTGTGATCTTCGGGAAGTCACTTTAGCTCCCCGAGTCATAGAAGAGGTGCTGATGGGACACTTCTCACACAGTGCTAGTAAGAAGGAAAGACATGGTAAGGGCTGCAAGGGGCAGGGTTGTCTGCCTGCTTCTCAGGGCACTTCAGCCTCCGGCACTGACCACTGTTGGTGAACCAGGACGCCCTGCCCACATCTGGGTCCCCTTTGCCACAATTGGCATTCATTTTCCTGCCTTCCAGGTTCTATTTCACCAATTGGCATGGAACCAACGACAATGAGCAGTCAGTGTGGCGTCATTCTCCAAAGAAGCAGAAAAATGGCTACGAGAAAAAAAAGGTTCCAGATGCAACCCCTCTCCTTGATGCCAGCTCACTGGAGTATCTGTTTGCTCAGGTAGGAAGTTTGGGCCCAGGAGAAGCTAGAGCTTGTGGGGTGGGAGAGGCATTGTAGAGCTCAGACCCCCTGGTGCAGCTGAACTTGGTGGTGCTAGGGTGCTTTATGGCCTGTTCTGGGTAAGTTCTTGCCACACCTGGAGTTGCCCCAAGTGAGGAGACAAAAGGCAGCATTTCAGCATTCCAAGAGGCTGGTTATCCAGCTTGTGGGCTTTCGGGCTTCCCTTCTTTCTTATTCCTTTCTTGTTCCCCACCTCCTACCATTTTATTTTTCATTCCTATTAATAGCCTTGTGTGCAGAGGTCAGAGGGAAGCTCTACTTGAAAGAAGATGTAATTCAGCAGGGCTGAAGAAGGCACTTCTCAGCAGCCGTAGTAATGTTTGGGGAGGAAGGAGATGGCCACTCTGTCACTGGTGGTAGGGTAGAAAGATTACATGCTAGAAAAAAAAACAGAAGAGAAGTTAGAATCACCTGAAATTACATTTACTCTGAGATTACTAAGATTTTTGGTAGTATGCTTCCTGATTTTAACATGCAAATTTAGATACTATGTAGATTTTGAAAATATTTTATGATTTGTTTTATAAACTGCTTTTTTATTCATCTGATTTTTTTATTGTTTGTCCTTCAAATGTCAATTAAAATATTGATCTTCGTTGTTTTAATGACTTTATAACAATTCATTTATTCAGCAAATATTGACTGGATGTCTGTGTACTGTTTGCCTCAGACATTTGTACCTGCTAAGGTGCTAGAGATGTTGGAGTGAACAAGACAGACATGGCCTCTGCATGCGTCAGATGTACATCAAATTAGAAAACAAGCAAATAAAATGATACATAGATAATACATAAGAAATTATGAAAATGTGGCACATATACACCATGGAATACTATGCAGCCATAAAAAAGGATGAGTTTGCGTCCTTTGTAGGGACATGGATGCAGCTGGAAACCATCATTCTTAGCAAACTATCACAAGAAGAGAAAACCAAACACTGCATGTTCTCACTCATAGGTGGGAACTGAACAATGAGCTCACTTGGACTCGGGAAGGGGAACATCACACACTGGGGCCTATCATGGGGAGGGGGGAGGGGGGAGGGATTGCTCTGGGGAGTTATACCTGATATAAATGATGAATTGATGGGTGCTGACGAGTTGATGGGTGCAGCACACCAACATGGCACATGTATACATATGTAACAAACCTGCACATTATGCACATGTACCCTAGAACTTAAAGTATAATAAAAAAAAAAAAAAGAAAAAAAAAAGAAATTATGGAAAGTACTGTGAAAGCAGAAGCTTGTGATAGAGAATATGGAGAAGGGGGGTTGAATGGGAAGACCTAATTTAAATCATATGATCAGAGAAGGTCTCTCTAAGGAGTTAACATTTATAATGAATCCTGGAGAATAAAAAGGAATCTGCAATTCTAAGAGAGGGGTGAGGGAGTATTTCTTCCGTTTAGGGTGTCTCAGCAGCAGCACTACTGACCTTTTGGGCCGGATGATTCTTTGCTGTGATGGCCTGCCCTGTGCATTGTAGGATATTTACCAGCACCCCTGCCCTCCACCCAGTAGATACCAGTAGCACTCTCTCCTTAGCGGTGATGACCAAAAGTGTCTTCAATATTGCCAAGTCTCCCGTGAGCCTCAGTTGAAAAGATCTGATGTAGAGGGAACAGAATGGGGGAAGGAACTGAGGGCCAGTAGAGCTGCTAGGAGAGGCCATGTGGCTGCAGACCAGAGGAGGGTGATGGGGAACGAGGCTGGAGAGGCAGGTGGGGGCAGATCGCATACACAGAGCCTTGTAGGAGCTGGCAAGGGGTTATACTTTAATCCTGAGTGTGGTGGGAAGCCATTTGGAAGGCTTCATTTTATGTATGTTTCAAGTCAATGATGATTCTTGTCATATGTGGAAAGTAGATTGTGCTGGGTCTAAGAGTACACTTCGAACATACAAGCTGAGAGTCTGCAGCAACGATCCTGGGAAACAAAATGCTGGTTTGGCCTGGTGTAGCAACAGTGGCAGTGGAGAAAAATGAGTATATCTGCCGTTCATCTTGAAGATAGAATTGGTAGGATTTGCTGTTGAGTTGGATGTGGAAGCTGAGAGAATTTGTGGAACCAAAGATGATGACTAGGTTTCTGTTTTGGGTGATGTCAGATGGATAATGGAGTCATCCCCCACACAGAGAAGGTCTTGGGGGAGGAGGGTGGGGAAAGGGCAGAAATCAGGAGTCCTTTTTCAGAGATGCCTGTGAAACATACAAGTGGAGATTTCAAGTAGGAAATTGAGTAATGAGGCTGGAATCTGGAGGAAAAGCTGTCATTTATTTAACTTAGTCACCCGTTCCTGAACATTTTCTGTTTTTCTCATTTTCCCTATTATGCTATTACTTTATAGTCTGTTGTAAACAACTGCATACGTAGGTGTTCCTGTACGTGTTCTTTTTATTAATTCCTTAGAGTATACCATTATGTGTGAGATCACACACGTATCAGTGTATCTGTGTCAGAGTTACGTCCCACTGTAGGGCTTTAGTTACTAACTATGCATTATCTCCATTCCGTCTGTGCCTTAGAACTGCCATAGAGACAACAGAGAAAGGGGACACTGCATAGCCCCAGGCAGATACTGTGTGGGAAAAAAAGAAAATGAACTGGCCATTTTCAGATTGGTCTTTTTGGATTCAGCTTCCCAGTTTTGTGTATCCATAGCTGAGATTTATTCTTTACCTTTCCTGGGAACAGAGGTGTAAAGGAAGAGTGTGTCATACTTCAAGAATAAGCATGGCATTAGATCTGACCTTTTGGAGGCTCAGGAATAAGTGACTTGAGATAGCTTTACAGCGAATGTTTACAAAAAACCACAGCCCAAGAAGACAGTTTCAGGTTTTGCTTTGCTCTTCACACATTACTGGCATAGATCATTGTTCCTCAGAAGTTTTTGGAATGTCAGTGACCTTTCCTCACTTGAGAGAAACAAGATACCCCATGGTGAAAAGAAGAGAAACTGGAGCAGTGGGAGCCCTCCATCCAAAAACCATTAATCTGAAGTTCTTCAGGGAAAGAGAGTATCTCATGTATGCAGGAACATTTCTTCCAGGCTTTGTGCCTTCCTTGCTGCAAGCTGGAGAAAGGCTAAAGAGTTCATACTTTAGCGTTCTATGTACTTTAAGTCAGTTTTTGAAGACTGAGTGTGGCTGTAGTACGGCATTGAACAGAGGTCCTGGTCAGTTTTAGATTTAATCCCAGCCTACCACTTGCCAAGCCCTGAGCTCCCAGGGTACTCGGTTCTTCTGCTCGACTTGGGGTTTTGTAACTACCTGACATTAGGTATTCCTATTCATTTATTCTTTTCTTTAGTCTTAGAGTAGAATCTCCAGGAGATCAGGAACGTGGTTTAGTTTATTGCTGTATTCCCAGCACCTAGAATAACATCTAGCCCATAATTAGTTCTCAGTAATTACCAAATGAAGGAATGACTGAATAGGGGCTGTTTACCATTTTGTGCCTTAGATTCCTCATCTGTTGGAGGTGATGATGTTAACATCCACCTCGTAAGATGTTATGAGGACTTAAGGGAACCAAGCACTGTCTGGCAGCACTGAGGCTGGGTTTAATCAGTGGGAGCTGGCACTGGAATTATCGTTTTCACTCTATACAAAGCTGGGCTGGGCACTGCTGCTTAGCCTCGTTTTATTTTTTGTGTTTAAAGTTCGCGTTAGTTCTTAGAATGCTGTGCACCTCCATCAGTGAGGGAGTATGGGTTGGTGATACATTTCACTATGGGAAACTCGAACGGCAGATGTGGGAAAATGTACACATGGTGATGATGCACTGTGGAATGTTCCCCTTTCTTTAGAGCTACACCAGAATGGAGGGGAGAGCCCGGTCAACCCCGTACACCCAGCTCCTAGACAAGGCCATCTCAGCACGTTTGTAGAATTAATGCATAATCAGACCTCAGCCCAGTGTCACCTTCCCTTGCTCTGGCGCAGTCCTGGCCTAGTATGCAGTGTTTGTCAGCATCACTTCTATGGTGAAGGGACTTCATATGTCTGTACTGTTCCCCAGCACCTGGCATAGTGCTCAGTCAATGTTTGTTAAATGAATGAGCGTGGGAGGACATCTCCTGAGCCCCTTCATGCCCAACTCTGTTGAAAAGAGCTCTGATGCTAGAGAACCTGTCAGTCTGATTCGTCTCGTTTCTGTGCTGCATTTTTAGGCAGCACCTCCCTGTGTGGGGAGCCTTCCTCTCAAGATCAATAACAGGTGGGCTCTCGTGGTTTCTCCCCTTTGCTCCTAGGGACAGTATGATTTGGTGAAATGCCTGGCTCCCATTCGAGACCCCAAGACCGAGCAGGATGGGCATGATATTGAAAACGAGTGTCTGGGGATGGCTGTCCTGGCCATCTCACACTATGCCATGATGAAGAAGATGCAGTTGCCAGAACTGCCCAAGGACATCAGGTAAAGCTTCTCGCTGGCCGAAGTGTTGATTGTGAGGATGGTGGTGTTTTTACATGTTCTTACACATTTCAGCTTAATTACTGCCAGGGTTTGGCTGACCCTTGCTCTCTGTGAAACCCAGATCTTATTTAGAATGTTGACTACATACACGTAGAATAATTATAATTGTGTCTTGATTTTGGATGTTGGCTGCTAATCTCAGAAATTTGTGCTTGGGTGAAATTTCTGGGCTGAGGATGCCAATAAAATTAGTGACCCCCAGGCCTTCTCCATCCCCTCCTTGCCCATGGTGGACACTGCCTTCTATCACTGCATTTTTTCCTTTTGTTTTGGACCCATCTTAAAACTCCTTCTCAATACGGTTCTATAAGCAGCTACTACCATCCCCAGCCTGAACTCAATGCATTATAGAAGTTCACTACAGAGCTGTTAATTCTAATATGAGAATTGATCAACTACTATTAAATTTCTCAAGGAAACTGCATTTACTTAAAAATATAATTTGAGATCAAGTCTCTGTGAAGGAATATTTAAGTTCTGTCCATCTGTGACATCAGTTAGCTTTTTTTTCACCAATGGGCTATTTGGATTGTCATAAATGAAGACAGTCTCATTTTGAAGAAGGGGTTTCGTAGCTGCATTGTTTGTGATAGGCAGCGTGCGTCTTCTCATAAGGTCGCTGCTTGTTTCTCCTTGGCTTGACCAGAGAGTCTAGAGCAGATCACAACTCGCTCCTCAGTGATGCAGGGATTGAGTCAATACGTGCTCAACTGCTGCTTTCTCTTTTTGCTGTGGCCTTCACTTTGGGCACTTTGTCTTTGTTTTTTCATAAGCTGAATTGAAAAATGACAGTTCTTCTCTAATTCTCTTTATTATATTACATTAATCTAAAAGAAAAATTACAACATTTGTTGAGGATAAATCCCAAACTTCACAATTTTCCACTGTTCTGAAGCCACTCCATGCAGCAGGGATGACCTGGGGCCAGGTGCTGTCTCAGTCCTGGAAGTAACAAGCAGACCAGTCTCCATATTTGTGTGGCCCCCAGTGGACTTGTTCTTTGTTTCATGGTCACTCAACATTCTTCTCAACATTGACTCCTGTTCTAGCAGTATATCAGCTTTCTTAGATTCTGTTTGTTGTGGATGCTCGCCCACTAGCACCTGGATAGGTAACTAATCTTTCAGCTTACCTGTTGATCTTTTAAATAGTATATCTGATTCATAGTCACATGGCAAACACTAAGTCTTTTGTATTAATTGGCCTTAGTTTGTCTGTGTCTGTGTGTGTCTGTCTGTCTCTCTCTTCTTTTTTTTGGAGACGGAGTTTTGCTCTTGTTGCCCAGGCTGAAGTGCAATGGTGTGATCTTGGCTCACTACAACCTCTGCCTCCCAGGTTCAAGTGATTCTCCTGCCTCAGCCTCCTGAGTAGCTGGGATTACAGGCATGTGCCACCATACCCAGCTACTTTTGTATTTTTAGTAGAGACAGGGTTTCTTCATGTTGGTCAGGCTGGTCTCTCACTCTCGACCTCAAGTGATCTGCCCGCCTTAGCCTCCCAAAGTGCTGGGATTACAGGCATGAGCCACCGTGCCCAGCCTGTCTTTCTCATTTTTAAAATAAAAAATGTGATTTGTTTAGAAAAGTTATAAACCAGACATGCAAATAGAACATACAAAGCATCTCTCATCACACGAAGAGATAAGTGCTCCTAACACCTTGCAGACTGTTTTCTAACCGATGCTCAATCCTAATACCAGTGTGGAGATGTGAGTACTAATGTGCACAAGAATGGTGAAGCTAGCAAGCAAAAATGTAGATGCCCTGCCTTGGTGACCCAGAAAATTGGGCAATACCTGTAGCAATTCTCATTTCAGTGAAATCTGTGGAGCATGTGCTTTTCTTTTCTTTCCCAGTTTCTATTCACCTCCATCTCCTTACAGTGGTCATCTTCAGTGCTTACTCCACGTAACGTCCTCTGGGAGTAGATCTCCCTTTCCCATTTGGCAACATGTGGATTCATGGACTTAGATTTGTTTCTCAACTATTTTCTCCTAACCTATACATGAAAAAGAGATGTACTTTTCTACTCTCTTTTAGCTACAAGCGATATATTCCAGAAACATTGAATAAGTCCATCAGACAGAGGAACCTTCTCACCAGGATGCGGATAAATAATGTTTTCAAGGATTTCCTAAAAGAATTTAACAACAAGACCATTTGTGACAGCAGCGTGTCCACGCATGACCTGAAGGTGAAATACTTGGCTACCTTGGAAACTTTGACAAAACATTATGGCGCTGAAATATTTGAGACTTCCATGTTACTGATTTCATCAGAAAATGAGATGAATTGGTTTCATTCGAATGACAGTGGAAACGTTCTGTACTATGAAGTGATGGTGACTGGGAATCTTGGAATCCAGTGGAGGCATAAACCAAATGTAAGTGGCTGTTGGCAGTCGATCAAAGAGAACATTCCCATGTCACATAGCGTATGCTGTTTATCCTGCTGGAGTCATCTGTCTGCATATCCGTCACTCCCATAGGCTGAGTTTATTTAGGAGACCATGTATCATTCATCTTTTATTTCATCCCTTAGCACAAGGTCTAAATAAGTATTTATTGAGTTATGTAGGGAAATATAACAACATGTATAATATGTAGTAGTATAATAACAGCAGATAGTTCCTGAGTGTTTACCATGTGCCAAGTTCTTTTCTAAGCATTTTACAGGTATTAACTCATTTATTTCTAAAAATAAAAAAACCTTTGAGGGAAGTATTGCTATTATCTCCATTTTACAGATGAATACAAAGAGGCACAGAGAAATTAAATTTGTCTGAGGTTATGACTAATAAGCATTTGTGCCAAGAATTGAAGTTAGGCCTCTGGCTCCATGAAATTGACTAATTGATTTTGCTTTATGGAAGCTTCTTTATGAGATATTTACTGGATGAAGAAATAGAGCAGAGTGGCTTAAGAGCATGGGTTTTAGAGCCATGTAGATGTGGTTTGGATCCTAGCTTCATGACTTATATGGCCTTAGGAGAGTTATTTCACCTTTATCAGCAGCTAGAAATTATTCATCTGTTAAATGGAGGTACTGTCTAACTTATAAGGTTGTGAAGAAACTAAATGACATTTAGCACAAAGCCTGGCAATATAATAAATGTTGAATAAATTATTATAGCTGTTACAATTATTATTACTGTAATTAATAATATTAAAGTAAATGTGGGTGGGTGCAGTGGCTCACACCTGTAACCCCAGCACTTTGGGAGGCTGAGGCAGGCAGATCACTTGAGCCCAGGAGTTCGAGCCCAGCCTGGGCAACATGGCCTAACCTTATCTTTACAAAATATACAAAAATTAGCAGGATGTGGTGGCGCATGCCTGTGGTCCTGGCTACTTGGGGGGCTGAGTTGGAAGGATCACCTGAGCCTGGGAGGTCAAGGCTACAGTGAGCCATGACCGTGCCACTGCACTCCAGCCTGGGTGACAGCAAGATACCATCTCAAAAAATTAAATAAATAAAATATGAGACTCATTTTCTCCTCCTGTTTTATTCTCATGCTAAAACAATAATGCCTGATACTTGCTGAGGGCTTTCTATATAGTAGGTATTATACTATGTTAGTTAGCACTTGTCTAATCTCAGAGAACCCTGTGAAGATGTAAGCTCTCTATTTCATGAATAGGGAAAACGAGGCTCAAAGAGATGAGGTAACTAGTTAAATAATTGGCAGAGTTAAGTAATTAACCTAGATCTCTGGTCTCCAGGGCTCATGCAACACAAAATATTTTCCCTTGTGCAGATATATATTATTCAGTGTGTAGATTATTTCAAGCATGAGATGCGTATCTTCTCTTGAAAATCCCGACTCGAGTACTGTTCTAAAGTCAAGACGATTGGTGATAGAAGGAGAAAGCTCATGTTCAGCCCAGTAGTAATTGGGAAGAGTATGTTATCTGTCTGTGTCAAAGCATGTATAGTAGTCTGGAAGTGAGGAGACCTGAATGTAGATGCATGTCTAGTGAGCAGTGATTTCCCTTTCTGAGTTTCCGTGCACATTGTGTATTATATAGTTTAGACAGTGTGCTCATTAAGGTGTCTTCCAGATGTGAAAGCCCAGGATTCCCTGATATAACCCAGTTCTTTGGTCCTGAGCCTGCAGGTGCCAACTCCCCCAGTCCTTCTGCAAGTCCAGACCAGCTGGCTTTCTCCTTCTTGGGCCTAGGCCCTGCATAGGTCTGCCAGCAGCATTGACCTTTTACCAATAGAAAATGAAGAAAGCAACTTAACTCTGTCCCTTTTATGTATCTTATCAGGTTGTTTCTGTTGAAAAGGAAAAAAGTAAACTGAAGCGGAAAAAACTGGAAAATAAACACAAGAAGGATGAGGAGAAAAACAAGATCCGGGAGGAGTGGAACAATTTTTCTTACTTCCCTGAAATCACTCACATTGTAATAAAGGAGTCTGTGGTCAGCATTAACAAGCAGGACAACAAGAAAATGGTAAGTTTGTCCCAGAAGCTCTTAAGTTTGGATCTGGTGATAAGCGGGAGAATTGCTGAGTTCCGTTCTGCAGCACATGATTTTCAGAGTTCCTGTCCTAAAGAGAAAATAGGATTTTCTTACTGAAGCCAAAAAGTTCCTATTACCAAGGCATTATCAGTGTTTTAAAGTTACACCGATACATTCCAATGCCTTTCTTTGGTCTCAGAAATGTGAATCCGCCTTAGGATTTGCTTCCCTCCCAAATATACCTCAGCATCAATATTTAATTCACAAAGCTAGTGGATTTGAAGGAAAAGAAAACCAGCGAATGTCAGTGTTTCCTCCCAAGGGCTCTGGCACGGCCTCTCTGCTGAGCTGAAGTGCAAAGCAGGAAGCCCTGCGTTGCCCTCAAGCGCGCCTCGGCCACAGTGGCAGTCATCGATGTGGTGTCAGGCACACCCCAGTGACTCTCGGACAGAGGAAGGGGTGTTTAATCTCACTTCCTCTTTTTTGGTATCACTTGAGGACATAATCTAAACAAGCAGGAAGTGGGAACTCTGCCAAAATAAACCTGTTTGTGTCAGGGGAAGTCACAGCCAACAGCATGCAGAGAGAGCGGCTGGTGAGACAGCGAGCACTCTTCAGGTGAGTGGAACCAACACCAGGAAAGGCCACATTCTGCCAAAATGTGGCAGATACCGTGTCACAAGGATAACGCTCAGTGCTGAGGAAGAGCCTGGTGATACAGTTTAGGGCAGACAGGCACTCTCTTGTATTCAGAATAACTTGTCTTTCTGGTATAACCTTTTGGAAAACAGTTTGGCAACCTGTTAAAAGCCTTGAAAATATTTATATATCCCTCTGTTCAGGAATCTAGAGAATGAATCTATCTTCCAGAAACAATGTGAGAGGCAGGTTGTAGTTTATGAATAAGAATGTTTGTTCATTCCACTAGTATTTAAAGTATCAAAATTCTGAAAATAACTTAAATATACAATAATAGGAGAATAGGAAAATAAATCACAATTTGCCTGAGTAGCAGAACATTAGGTAGTCAGATTGCTGAATTTTTTAATGACCTGGAAAAAAAGGTCAGGGAAAAAAGCAGGATGTAAAACTTTACCTATACAATGGGACCAATTTTGTTCAAAGTATCAATAGGTATCCTTGGATATACACATGCTGTTAGAAAAATAATCACATATTAACAGCTACTTATTTATGGTGGCATTATGAATGGTTTTAACTTTCTTATTCTCCCCTCCTTTTTTTTAAACAAAAAACATACATTAATTTTATTAGAAAAATATGGTAAAAACAAAGTGAAGAGAGAAGTGGAAGAGCTCAGATGGACGTTAGTAGAAAGGTGCAAAATGGAGGGAGAAAAGAAGTGCTGTTTATGGAGCACATCCTGGATATTAGGCGCCATGTTATATGCTGCATCCTGGATATTAGGCCCCGTGTTATATACTGCATCGTGAATATTAGGCCCCGTGTTATATGCTGCATCCTGGATATTAGGCCTCGTGTTATATGCTGCATCCTGGATATTAGGCCTCGTGTTATATGCTGCATCCTGGATATTAGGGTACCTGTGTTATGTTATATGCTGCATCCTGGATATTAGGCCCCATGTTACATGCTGTGCCTCTATCTTGTCTGTCTTAGTCCTTATGAGAACCTTAGAGGACAGAGCATCAGCTCTACTTGAAATGAGGAATCTGAGACTAATCAAGAGACATGGGATCTTGCACAGGGTCACTTAGGGAGAAAGTGGCAGGTACTTGCCCAGCTCTGTCTGGTTTCTGCCTGTGCATTTTGCCTGTGTTGCTTTGGTTTCTAAGGCATTATCATCCCCCAGAGACCCTGAAGGGAGTGAGGGAGAGGCCGACATGTCCGTGATCTGGCTCTTCAACATGGTGCATGCTTGGTGCATGTTTTATGAGCCTGCCCCATCCTGTCCTGTCCTGACTGACACAGTCAAGTCTAGTACCAACACAAGTTGGTGCACCCATCATGTAAGTCAGAGCTCACCCTGGCCACATGGGCCATTGACTCTATGCCAAGCTACAGTGCTGTGGAGGGAGCAGGAGGACGGCAGGAAGAAAGAAATACTTGATTCCTCCATTAGTTGGTTTTTCTTTACCACGCTAGCCCTTACTATTGTCAGGCACTTCCTACTCTGAGCACTTCACAAATATCACCTCTTTTAATTTTCATGTCAACCCTGTGAGTGGGTATGTTGGGAAACTGAGGCACAAAGAGGTTAAGTAACCTGTCCAAGGTCACACAGCTGTTAGGTTAAAATATTTGAAATTGCCAATATTTGACCATTTTGACCTATAAAAATGATGATGCCATATGCATAACCCTACTAGCAGGTGGCGAGGCTGCAATTTGAATCCAGAGCAGCTGGCTGTGGAGACTGAGCTGAGGGTTGACCACTGCTCCATGCTGCCTGTTTAGAATCTCACGCCCTCATTGTTCCCTCCTAGCCATGGGATTTCCAAGCCCTTTAATCAGGCAGTACTTTGAAGAAACCCTGATAGCAGCATGTTGTTAAGTCAGACCTTGATGTATCAATCACTTCTCTCTGCATCTCCTTGGCATCCCCCATTTCTGTTTAGACTCCTGCTCTCAGGAAATGTAAGTGCAGATGTGGTCTTGCTTATCATGTGGCTGGATGAGGGGCTGCCCAGGCCAGCCTGCCCCTTGTTCCAGAGCATCTTGAAATTACTCTTCAGGGATATCCTTGCTTGGTCACGCCCGCAAGGCAGCGTGCTCAGTGTGGTTTCTTTCCTAAGGCACCATTCCTGTGGTGACCCTGCCCTCTCCAGGCCTCCTTGCTCATAGCCCCAGGCATGCTTCCTTCGCCATCACAGCTGCACTAGGCCCCTGACCTCCCTCCTGCCGAGTGGCTTGTCTCCCCTGCTCCTTTTTCCCTTCACTGTCCTCTCGTGTCTACCAGCTGCCTCTCCTTTCTACAGGCTATGAAAGTCATTTTGCTCTTTTTTGAAGCCTCAGATGCTTTTTAATGCTTTTTGTGAGTCAAAGCTCCAAATCATGGCTTTTGCATACCTTCCCTTGCCAGGAAATGTTTTTGATTGACCTCATAGTTCCTGTCAAATGGGCAGTCTCTTCAGGGATCAATGATCAAGACAAAACTACCCCATATCTACAACACAGGTGTCTTTCAGAACACCTCCCTTGATGGAAAGCCCCTCCCTCCTTCTCCATAGGTGCCTTTGCCTCTTCCCACTCTGAGTAAGATGCGCTGCTCCCTCCAACTCTCAGAGCTCCCTAGGCTTAATCTAGCAACCTCTTCACTGGGCCTGGGATTATTCCTAGATTAAAATCCAGGAGTTTCACCTTATAGAGCAAGTCTGCTATGAGATGAACCACACTGCCTCTGTTTCTTTTCTCCCAAGCAGGAATAATGCTGATTCAGCCACTCACTGTTGAGTGCCAAGATCAGGGTGCATGCTCTGCTCCTTCCCACCTCTACTTTTATGCCTCTGCCACCTTGATTCAGGCTTCCTCTTCTCCTGTCTGGACCCGGGGGACAGCTTCTCTGCATGTCTCCCTGCCTGCCACAGCCTTCCCCACCACATCACCCGCAACGCGCACGCGCGCGCGCACACACACATACACACACACATACACACACTAACCTCATCTGATAGTTTGAGATAATAGATGGGAAAATGTGTTGAACAGTGAAAGTCCTATGTAAATGCAAGGGAGACTGGACACAGTGGCTCACGGCTGTAATCCCAGCACTTTGGGAGACCAAGGTGGGAGATCACTCGAGGTCAGGAGTTCAAGACCAGTCTGGTCAACATGGTGAAACCCCGTATCTACTAAAAATACAAAAGTTAGCCAGACATGGTGGCAGGTGCCTGTAATTCCAGCTACTTGGGAGGCTGAGGCAGAAAAATCGCTTGGACCCAGGAGGTGGAGGTTGAGGTGAGCCAAGATCTTGCCACTGCACTCCAGCCTGGGTGACAGAGTGAAACTCCATCTTAAAATAAATAAATAAATAAATACATGCATGCATGCATGCATGCAAGGGGTATGTTTAGTATTGATAAAAAGGTTTTCCCTTTGAGGTTCCCACTGGGTTATAAAAATCTTCTCACCGTGTACCTCCCTATAGAGTCAGCTGCTTAAGCTGATAGAGACATGATGTAACCATGGGGATTTCTTCTCTCTTAATAGGAACTGAAGCTCTCTTCTCATGAGGAGGCCTTGTCCTTTGTGTCACTGGTAGATGGCTACTTCCGGCTCACCGCAGACGCCCATCATTACCTCTGCACCGACGTGGCCCCCCCATTGATCGTCCACAACATACAGAATGGCTGTCATGGTCCAATCTGGTTGGTCCTAGAACCTTTTCAGTTGCCTTTGGTGTGCAGAGGGCCCATGTTTTAGTGACGGGGCATCTCATCATTGTTTAGGTCAGGCCAGTTGACCATGCTGCCTGCTACTTGCTGGCTGTCCTGCTTTCCTCCCTGCTGTCCAAGCTCTGGTCAGGCCTTCCTGTAATCTCCTACCATCCTTTTTGCAGCAGCCCCTCAATGCTACTTCTTTATGTGGATCTCTCCTCATAGTTTAACCCCCTCACCTCTTCATAGCTGATCAAGAAGTACTACACTTTGTGATTTCTTGCTGTGTCAAACAATGCAGGCAATTTAAGAACACAGCTGAGCATGCTGCCATGTGCCTGTAGTTTCAGCTCCTTGAGAGACTGAGGTGGGAGGATCACTTGAGCTCAGGAGTTCCATTCTAGCCTGGGCAACATAGCAAGATCCCATCTCTAAAATACATAAAAGAAGAAAAAGAAAGATCAGACGAAGATCTCAGCATCAGACAGTGTAGTAAATGGAATCGTCAGTCAGCTTGTCCCAAGGTGCCAGGTGAACAGTGGGGACCGTGAGGGTGATACAGCCTTAAGGCCAGAAGGGGCTGTGTGGGATGTCTTGTCCCACCTGCATCTCAGAACTGGCAGCCTGTGCTCAAATACCTCTGGTGATGGGCAGTGTATGAGGCAGCCCATGGATTCGAGCTCTGACTGTGAGAGATGTACATACCTTTCTGATATGGAGCTGTAGTTGACTTCTCTGTAACTTCTGTCTACTCACTTGAATTCTGCCTTTTAAGACAACAGGGATTCTGTTGACTTTCTCTTTTTTTTTTTGAGACGGAGTCTGGCTCTGTCGCCCGGGCTGGAGTGCAGTGGCCGGATCTCAGCTCACTGCAAGCTCCGCCTCCCGGGTTCACGCCATTCTACTGCCTCAGCCTCCTGAGTAGCTGGGACTACAGGCGCCCGCCACCTCGCCTGGCTAGTTTTTTGTATTTTTTTAGTAGAGGCGGGGTTTCACTGTGTTAGCCAGGATGGTCTCGATCTCCTGACCTAGTGATCCGCCCGTCTCGGCCTCCCAAAGTGCTGGGATTACAGGTGTGAGCCACCGCGCCCAGCGACTTTCTCTTACATATGACAGCCCTTCAGGCAAAGGAAAACAGCCAGCTGCTGTGTTTCTTCTGAGCCTCTCTTTTCAGACCGCAGAATATCTGGGGAAGCATCTCTTCTGCCACCTTCCACATGATGTGCTTCTCACCTTTTTCCCTCTTCCGGCTACCTTGTGGACAGGTAGCTTAGTAGTCACATGGCCCTGGCCTCGAGAGGCTCACAGACTCATAGGGAAACAGACACACAAAGAATGGCAGAGCAAGGGGTTGTGCATTCGAAAAGCGTCTTCTGCCAGTGTCCCAGCCATGGTTGTGCTTCAGGGCCCAGGCACTCGCTCTTCCCTTGGCCCAGAATGCCCTTCCTCCAGAATCTGCACAGCTTCCACTTCCTTCAGGTGCTAGTCAGATATCACCTTCTCCGTGAAGTCTTCCTTGACCACCTTATGTAAAATCATACCTCTTTCCCTTCTCCATCCATGTTGGCTGCTGCACTCTGCCTTCTTTTCCTTCGGTAGCAGTCGTTACCTCCTGAGATAACTGTGTTTATTTACATAACATAACATTTGTTCCTGGTCTGACTACCCTCACTTTCTAGAATATGAGCTTCCCAAAGGCTGGGGCTGCATTGCTCACTGCTTTCTTAACACACACAGGGCTTGGCACATTGTAGGCCCTCAGTGAGTATTCATTGAATGAATGGATATTTCATGTTTGATGGGATGCTGACATTCATTGCCTAAGGAGCCTGCTTAGAGTAGGTGGCATTCATATCTGATTAAAACGAAGAATCAGTGATGGCTTGCCAGGCCTTAAAGCGGGGAAAAGGTACCCAGATGAGAGGTCAGCACATGCAGAGGCATGGTGCAGTTAGAAAGTACGTAATGTCCCTGCCTCTGGAAACACATGAACCATGGCAGCCCTCTCTCACCAGTACTTAGCAAGCAGCACTCACCAGGTGCTAGTAACCTCATGCAGGGATGTATTCAGCCAGTGTTCACTGCTCTCTACATGCCAGGACTCACTGGTCCTGGGGATACAAAGAAGTGTAAGACAGTTCTGTTCCTACTGACATCTGTCCAATCCTCACTGATGTATTCACTCAGTATGAGCCCATAGGGATACAACAATAAACAACACAGCCTCCAGTTCCCACCCCCATGAGGTTTGTGCTCCCGCTGGGCTGGCTGGGGGTGGAGGGGAGGCATGGCAGCTCCTCATCACCAGCCTCCAGAGAGGCTCTTCTGTCTCGAGCTGGAGACGATGTCTGTGGGGAACGTGGGGACAAGCAGGGCTCATTGCTTTGGGCAGGAGGCTGAATCCTCTTCTCAACCTTGGCGACTTCATCAGTCCTGAGGCCACTCGGTATTTCCACTATGCTCATGGATGGCATCAGAGGGGATTTTAGGATCCTGGGCAGATAGTGTGATGGGGCTGTTAACACTTGAGGCAGCTCAGGAGAGTGGGTAGCCCAGGGGTTCACTGTGCTGTTTGGTGTGAGCTCTTTTTCCCTTTGCCTACTTCTCCCTCTAGTACAGAATACGCCATCAATAAATTGCGGCAAGAAGGAAGCGAGGAGGGGATGTACGTGCTGAGGTGGAGCTGCACCGACTTTGACAACATCCTCATGACCGTCACCTGCTTTGAGAAGTCTGAGGTCAGTCAGGACACTGGCTTGGACCAGGCCATACAGCCATGAGGTGTCCAGTGTAGCCTGGTTCAGGAGCTGCTGCAGACAGAACCACCCTTTACAGGGTGGAATTGAAAAGCCTGGGTCTCTGAGGAGATCCCTGGGAGGTCAGGCAAGGGCCCCTGCTTTCAAAAGGAGACCACTCCCCAGCAGCCAGACCCCTACACCCTTCCCCTGTAGGGCCCTTTCCTTCTTCCTTCATGGGACCCATGGTGGGGGTCCACCATGGCTCTAGAAGATGGAACATGACCAGAAAACCAATTCACACCCAACACTTGGAAAGTATAGTGTCATTATTTAGAGTGGTTTATTTAGACTCAGTGCTAACATCATCTCAGACCCAGAGCTATGCCTGTCCACAGCATTCACTAGTACAAACCAGCACCCAAATGCCACTTCATCCACATGGCCTAACACAGTTTTTTCCAAATGGTAGCTTCAGACACTAACAAATTGCCCCTCATCTTAGAACAATGAATAGAGATGTCTTTTAGTGATTGAAGCGTAGCTGAAGCTGGGGATGATGTGAGACACATTCTGAGGGCTAAGATACTCGCCAGAATTACTGACTTCCTCACTAGACCACAAATGCCTTTGTTATTCATGTAATTTAAAAAATACAAAGTGGAATATTTTAAAAGACAGTGAGTTTTACAAAATACTTTACATCAATACACTTTAATCAGTACTGGTTAGGCTCCACATGCATGGGGAGACCTGGGACATGGAGGGGGCCTTTGGCACAGAGGGCAGACACAGGAAGGACAAGCTCACTGGTGAACCCCTGAGGCTGAACTCAGTCAAGAATGGGAGGAGGAAAGGGCGGAAGGAAGCAGTGCTGCCAAGTGTCCTGGGTGAGGCAATGCAGGGACAGCACCACCTGCCCAGGCTCTTCCCGAACACCTGGGCCTCGGGGCTCCATGGCTCAGAGCTTGTCAGGCTCATTGCCTTACCAGGATGCTTGCTGTCTATTCATCAGTCACTGGAGGAAGCTTAATGTGTTCACGATGGAGGAGTGCATGAGACAGCCCAGCCTCCTCCTGAAGTGGAATTGGCGTGTACAGTACCAAGAGTGTCCATGAGTCCCTAACAATGTCGCATCACCCGGGGAAAACAGCAGTCATAGAAATGATTACTCCCACCACTCACTGTGGCCCACCAGACCCTGTGCCAAGCATTGTACCTACTTGTGCTTGTTTAAGCCTTGTAATAGCCATATTAGGTAGGTACAGTTGAAGTAACTGTATCCCTCATCCCATTGTACTAATCCCATTGTACAGTTGAAGTAACTGAGATTTTGAATATCATCTCCTAGTTTACACCTTAAGTAAGTCTTTCTGGCCCTCATTTTTTACCACTAAAATAGTTTAGTTTGTACAGAAAGAGTCCATGAAGGAAAACTGCTTATACCTCCTATCTGGCACCACAGTGTCCCAGACCTGGGTCAGACACTGAACACCAGCTCCCAGTGTGGTTCTTCTCAAGTAGAGACATGGCCTGGAAGGGCTCAGTTTGAGGCAGTTCCTTGAGAAATTTTGCCATCATAATGATTACCTCATACATAATATTTGCTGGACTTTATAAAGTGCTTACTAAGTTTTTCAACACACCATGTTATATAATTGTAGCAACAATCCTATGAGGTTGGATTTTCATGAACTTTATCTTACAGGTGAAAAACCAAGTGACGCTTTTGTAGAAATAGCTACTGTGTCTGCTGTAGTATTAACTCCCTTTTATCAATGCCTTCTCCTGGACCTTGTTTTATTATTTAGTTAGTTGTTGGTTGGATTATTTATTGATAATAAACTTTATTTTTGACTAATTTTAGATTTACAGAAATGTTACAGAGATGGTGCAAAATTTCTCTGTACTCTTCATGCAGCTTCCCCTAATGTTAATGTCTTATATACCCACGCCTGACCCCATTTTAAACATGTAATTTCTGGTCATTTTCTGAATAGCAGGTGCAGGGTGCCCAGAAGCAGTTCAAGAACTTTCAGATCGAGGTGCAGAAGGGCCGCTACAGCCTGCACGGTTCGGACCGCAGCTTCCCCAGCTTGGGAGACCTCATGAGCCACCTCAAGAAGCAGATCCTGCGCACGGATAACATCAGCTTCATGTTGAAACGCTGCTGCCAGCCCAAGCCCCGAGGTTCGTCTCCCCATGCCAGAGCCAGGCTGTATCCCATCAGTAATGTGCTGAGACTCACATCGACCAAAACATGCTGGCTGGCTTAAACCAAGTGGACCCTCCCCACAGTTTCTAGGTGTTCTTTATTGAGTTTTATTACACTTCTGTGCCCAACTCACATCCAGTCCCTTGAGTGTGAGCACTGTCTATAGAAGAGGCGTATACCTTTCTCAGCATCTCATTAGGCTGCAGAAAGAGGCATGCTCAGCATTAGTAAGCAGAAAATAACTTCATTCTTCCTTAAGATAAAATGCCTTGAGAGGTCTCCTGTCACTGGTTTATTTATCTGAGAGATACTCCTGGCACATCTTTTGTGGGCCAAGAACCATATCAGATGCAAACAATCAGAAATGCATAAGGCCCAGTTCCTGCTCTCTCGGGGTTTCCAGTCTAATGCCAATGTTACAGGTGAATGAGGCCACTGCAGTTTGTGATGGGTGTTTTAACCGACATAGGTATCATACCCTGGAGTCAAACAGAAAGGGATGATCAAAATCCCTGAGTTCCATAGCACAGGGGGCTGCATGGAGGAGGCAGTCTTGAACTGAGTGTGGGAGGATGAGTGGGAGGTTGCCAGTGCAGTCAGGGCATCTCAGCACGTGCAAACAGAGGCACAGGTCGGGGCTGCCATGAAGGTGAAGGTGGAAGGGAGGGGCAGGTGAGGCTGAGCTTAGGGTGTGGGGGCCTTGGGTGCCGTGCCATGGAGCTAGGTCTTTATCCTGCAGGCCATGGGGGCCAGGGAGGATCAGGGAGTGAAATGGATCCAAGGGGTGAGCCACTCAGCTGTTCCTTGTTAAGCCTCTTGAACAGTGTCACTGATGTTCTGCAGGTGGATTTGTCTCTTAGAATGTGAGGACTGGAAAGACAACGTAGAGTCACACAGTCAACTGTCTTATTTTACAGATGAGAAACCTGAGGCCCAGAAGAGCGAAGTGGGTCTCATCAAAGGTCAGCATCAAAGAGGGGCTTGAGGGCCAGGCCTAACCCGCGTGCCCTAGCTCTTGAGAACTGTTGATTTTGCTGTCCTCACCTAAGATGCTGCCCTGCATGCGTCAGGTTCTTCCCTTAGAAGGAGGAAGGCCTCAGAGAAGGAGCAGCGCAGTCGCCACTGAGGCCCCATGAGTGTCAGAGGAAGACCCTCTGAGGAGTCTTTATCTGGGCCACATCTTGTTCTTCCAAGCAAATGTGTCCATGAACCCTCACACCACCAGGGGTGGGCAGAGGAAGCAGCACCAGGATAGAAAGGGACCTGGGTTCTTGATGTTTGAATCAGTTTTTGGTCTCAGCAAGGGGCTCATCACTGAACTTGGTGAAAGAGGAAGGACTTGTGTTCTTGATCAGATAGGGTTTCCTGCCAGGCTCAGAGAATAACTGCAGCCTTTGTTTTCATGCTTGAGGATTTTCCGCAAAGGTAAAAACACATCTGCCACTTGACTGTGAGTCCTCAGAGTGAGTTCAAACCTTAAAGCCCAACAGCCCTATTTATTCACAGCAACACACTGGAATGAACCCCAGTTGAGGCTCCTGAAACTCAGTGCTGAATGTGTTTCCTGTTGCCTTTCCCACCTGACTGTGGGCTCTTAAGACAGGACCTGAGTCTCACTTACCGCTCTGTGGGCTTGTGGGGAAGACAGTGCCCAGCACAGAATCAGCGTGAATAATGCCTGTCAGGTGAACCAGGTAGCAGGAGCTGCTGGATGGCGAGTGCCTACTGTGGCCCAGGCAGTTTGTGTGCCTACCTTGTTTATTTCATCTACACAGTAGCTTTTCGTAGATATTACAAACGTGGTGAAATGGAGACTTAAGAGATGGTAAGTGACTTGCTCAAGGCCATGTAGCTAGTAGTATAGGTAGTAGGAATAATAACAGTAGCAATAATTAATAAGAACGGCTCCTATCATGTGAGCAGGGCTTACAGTTTGCCAGGCATCGTTTGGAGAGCTTTCATGTTTTAAGTCATTTAGTCCTCACAGTAACCCAGAATATGTTGTTATCCCAATTATACATACCCAAGATCACTTAGGTAGAGGATGAGTGGGGATTTGGACTAGCCATCAGCCTAGGACTTTAGAGCAAGGACCAATTCTGACCTTGGGAGAGTAAGAATAAGGCCTGTGTGTGAGGCTTCCTTAGATAGGTCCCCCAGAGCTCTCTCTCTTCCCTCTGCCATCTGCAAATTAGAGAAGTGGTGAAATCGTGAAAATTAGACATGAGAATGTTGTGTTGGGTTCTTCGGCTCCTCTGCCCTCCTAACCACGGGGTTTTGATAGCCAGACCCTGATCTGGGTTTCTCACTTGAAAATGCAACTAAGAAACTCTTCATGGGATAAATAAAAAAGTGAAAAAGCAGGAGGCCACTCAGAGTGGGTGTGATGGCTCAGCAGGTCCCGCATCTCTGGTCCTGGGTCCTGTGTCCAGCTCCACTGCCCATCTCCAAGTCTGAGGGAGGCCATGTGGAGAGCTCCATAAGGACCCAGGGGGCTCCTGGGCCCGTTTTCCACCGGTCCTTTTAAATCCTCATCTGTGCAGTCAGCTCTGACACTGAGGACTTCTGCAGTCCACTGCCCAGGCCTCCGGAATCGTGATGATACAGGAAGGATGGTAATAGTGACTAAGATGTAATGCCAGTCATAATCACGGTGGCAGCCAGTCAGGGAGCGTTTTACTCCATACCAGGCGCTGAAGGCAGCCCTTGCCTTACGTCATCCCATTCATCCACATGGTAACCTATGAGGGACACAGCTGTGGCCCCCATTTTTCTAGCGAGGAAACACCTTCATGGAGGCACTGTGGCTTCCCCCATTCACATTGTTGACCCTGGTGCCGTGTTCCCTGAAGTGCCCATGCAAAGAGTAGGCCATAAATGGCTTCGGTTCCATTCCCCTCTCTCATTTCCCAAGTGGCTCTGCTGCCTGGCCTCTTGCCTGCGGACACCAGCCACGGGGCCCCTTCTTGATGCCTTTTCTCCTGAGTTGAGTTGAGCCTGAGTTGCCTCTGAATCGGATTTTCCCCACGTAACAGGGTGGAGTCAGGAAAACCGTATGGAGGGAACAGCCTCTGGAAAAAGGAGTGCCCAGGATATGAGAACAAGGGGAGCCTCTCCCTGAGCCCTGTTTCTGGCACCCACATTTGTTCTCCCGATTAGGGCCAGGTATGTTGTGGGAAGGGTAGAGACTAGAGCCATCTCTGACTTCAGTGTCAATCCTAAGATTATGAACTGCCTGGCCTTGGGCCAATTACTCAATCTCTTGGAATCTCTTTTCTCATCTATAAAATGGGGATAAGAATACTGTGTATTCCATAGGATTGTCATAAGACAAAGGAGTTAGTGTGTATGTTGCTCATAGAACAGCGGCTGGCACAGAGAAAGCAATCGGAGTATGTGAGCTTAAAAAATTAGAAAGGAAAAGAACGCCCTGTCCTGAGGGATAGCGAGGTTTAGAGACGTGGCCCTGTGCGGGGACCCGGCACTCAGCATCCATTGCCTCCCAGCGTTGTGTGTGGTGGCCTCTGTGGGTTGTGCCTGGCTGTTCTTACAGATGTTCTTTTAGGAACTTCCTTCTGTTCCAGTCCAGGAATCAGGACTTGAATGGCTACATTTTCTCCCCTAACTCGTTATTGTCTTCTAGTGTAGGAAAGAGGAAGTGAAGGGAAATGCATATTCGTTGTCATTTTCCTAACATTCCTGCTTCAGTTAATAAAATTGATGAATACACACAAGTCTTTAGGGATTCCCAGAATACTTTCCCTGCTAGTCAGGATCTGGAAGGTCCCTTCTTGCCTTACGATAACCTCGTCCCTTGCAGTAGTTTCATGGTGGAAAAGATGATTTCTGTGGATTGTGGATTTCCTGGCCTGGAGGATTTAGTAATGTGTTGGGTTTCTGTTTGAATCAGTAGAATCTGGGGGATAGTCTACTTAAACCTGCACATTGAGGGGGCATTTGGTAAGAGCCTCCTCCGTGTCAGGTACCGCTCGTACCAGGAGCTTCAGACAGGCCACTGTTCTGGGTCACCTGCCCTGATCTTCTGGCTCAAAACCAGTGTTTGTTCACCTCCTCCTCTGGCTCCCGTCATGCCCTGGGCCTGGGTACTGCTTCTTCCTTCCACAGCTCTCATCTTTAGAAAGACACCAGTCATTCATTCACACATTTAACAAATAATAATTGAGTGCCTGCTATGTACCGGGCTGTGGAGGTGGAACAGAAAATAAGATAGACACAGTTTCTGACTTCTTTTGGTTTCCAGTCCTACATTTTAAATTTTAATTTCGTTGAGGAAACTGTTTCTGACCTTTCTTACCAGAACGGATCTTGCTGTACCAACCTTGGAGCATCACACACCTGTTCTTTACAGGAGCTGAACAAATTGTAGCTTTCCATTTAATTGGTGATTTGGGAGTTTTGGCTCTGTCATCACCCTATGAGCTCCTGGAGGGTAGGAGCCATGTGCCTGTTCAGTAAGCACTTGTTGAATGACTGAAGCAGCAAGTGCCTGCACACGGGTCCCACGACCCCGGCTCAGTAGACACTGGCTGTCTGGGAACTCAGATCTTGGGTGCTGTGCTCAGACTCCTCCAATCTCTTCCACAGAAATCTCCAACCTGCTGGTGGCTACTAAGAAAGCCCAGGAGTGGCAACCCGTCTACCCCATGAGCCAGCTGAGTTTTGATCGGATCCTCAAGAAGGATCTGGTGCAGGTGAGTCACAGCTGCAGGGTGTGGGCCGGCTGTGGTCCTGCCTCCCTGCGGTGGAGCAGCCTGGGGATCTGGGGCAAGGAAGGCTGTGTTTGGAGAAATCTTAGTAGAAAAAGAGCAGGGAGACTTTCCTTTGATGGCAAAAGCCATACAACCAGTGCCTCCTTCCTCATCACCCTTGCTGATGCTCCTCAGAGACATGTTTTGAGGAAAGTGGTTTGGTCAGGCTTTCTGGGGTTCCCTAGAACTGCAGGGACCTTCTGTGGTGAGGGAATGCTGAGGGGGTGGCAGGGCAGGAGGTGGCTCTCCACAGGGGAGCATGGCCATCACCCCTCGCTGCCTGCAGCAGGCTGTGTGACCAAGCACCTCCAGAGTTCAGTCCTGCACTTTCTGATGATGCTTCCAGAAGGAGCAGAGCTGGGGAGGAGAGAACACAGGGAAGGAACAAGAGGACATGCACAGTCTAGGCCTGAAGGAGAGCTATCTGGAGAAACAGATCCTAGCCTTTGGAGGCCTTTTTGCCCAGAATCTACAGGGGCTGCCCTGGAGCTGTTGCTGGTGGTGTGAGACCCAGGGAAAGCCCACTTTCTGTTCTGCCGCCGCACCCTGGCCCTGTTGCATAGAGCCGCGCATTGGGGTATCAGGGAGATGGTGTGGCAGCCTTGGAGGGAAGCAGGCACGGTGCCACTCACCACCTGGGAAGATGGCAGCACTTTGGGGGTGTTGGAGGGTGGGGCGGAAGCTGCCTGCTGCGAAGGAGCCTGGGGAGAGTGGCACACGGGGGTTTGTTACTTTACCTTTTTCAATGAGTCCCTGAGATTGTTGGGTAGGGCTTGAGGGAGTGGAAATCCACAGCTACACTGCCTCACTTCCATCATGGTACATTTCTTCACCAAAGGGCCATCATTGTTCTCTATTCCTCTTGTGGTGTCAGAGCTATGTCCTGAGATTACAGTCACCAGAGCCACGGTTTCATAGCCTCTTTTCTGTGTAGAACTTACATAGTCTGTGGGGCCTGCCTCTCTTCCCTCCCCTCAAGCCTCCAAGCAGGTAACCACCATCCTCCATGCCTTCCACATCCACTTAGCCGACAGAGATCAAGCATTACATGTGCCATGCACGATTGCTGCCTCAGCAGGCTCCTGTCTATTTTGAGGGGGTAATCACATTCGCAAGAGTCAAGTTCCAAGGTAGGGAAGTACAGGAGGATGTGGACCTAATCCTGAGAGGACAGAGATGGCTTCCTGGAGGAAATGGTATCAAAGCAGAGTCCCAGACCAGGCACAGTGGCTCACACCTGTAGTCCCAGCACTTTGAGAGGCCAAGGTGGGAGGATCGCTTGAGCCTAGGAGTTCAAGACCAGCCTGGGCAACACAATGAGATCCCATCTCTACTAAAAATAAAAATGAGAAAGTTAGCTGTGCGTAGTGGTATGCAGCTATAGTCCCAGCTACTCAGGAGGCTGAGTTGGAAGGATTGCATAAGGCCAGGAGTTTGAGGTTGGAGTGAACCATGATTGTGCTACTACACTCCAGCCTGGGTGACAGAGTGAGACCCTGTCTAGGGGGTAAGCAGGGTCTCATCCTGGAGGATGAGCTCAAGTAGCTAGGCAAGGTGGAGGGAGCAGCATCAGAGGAGGCTGAAGTGAGCCATATGGGCCTTTGTGGGGCCCTGCAGAATCCTGACAGCATATGGTATCATGACTTGGCCACGGGAAGAGCAATTATTCTGAAAGCATATGGCTTTTACGGGATGTTCTGGGAATACAGCTTCCCATAACCTTGATGGATCACTTCATGACAGATGCAGCTTTAATGAATAGCCAAAGACCTTGCCAGGATACAGCAGACAGGGTGGATGCATCGCCTTTCGGCTCTGACAGATGACAAATGGTGGCATTTGTGCAAATTAATATACCTGATTAACAATGGTGTATGTTCCTATGGGGGATAAGACTGATTCCCTAGGTATAAGCTACAGTCCATTTTCCGCATTTCCAGGGGGTCCTCAAATAATAGAATAATGGACCTTCATTTTACAAGTTTTGTGGGGCTAATGTAACAACTTGACAGTGCCTAAGTTTCGTGAATCCCATTTCGATTTACAAATATTAGGAATTTTAAAATCAGAATTATTGCAACTTGAACTGGAAGGGTCCTCAGAAATAGATCATGGTGAGGCCAGGGCTTTGCACGGATCATCTCATTCAGTCCTCCTGCCACTCATCCGGGGGTATTGTTCCCTTTCACATGTCAGGAAATCCAGGACACATCGCCCCAGTCTCCACCGTCATCTTCACATTGCCATCTCCTCTGTGAGGTTGCCAGGGCAAATGCAGGTGTACTTTGCACCACTAACTTTAAATCCCAGCATGCATGCATACACATGAGCACACACACTGGATAGATGGATGGGAGACACATGGTTCCAGTGTGAGGAACTGTGCCTACCTGTGCCAGAGGGCTTCAGATAACACATGGGCCCACCAGATGGGTTTCTACCCCCCGCCCCCGCCCCGTATGCCTGAATCTGTACCAGGAGCCTCCGTCCCTGTTTCCTGGTTTGATTCTTATCACAGCCCTATGAGGTCAGTACCATTATTACCTCCATTTGCAGAAAGTGGGCAGAGATTGCCCCCATGTCACATGGCCAGCGGGTAGTAGAGCTGGGATTTGCAAGCCTCTTCACAGGGTAGCACAGCCTGTGAGTAGAGGAGCTGCCTGGGGGCTCCTGTCTTGAGTCTTCTCTGGAGGCCTGGGGTGGGACCCATGTGGCTGGCCGTTGATGGCCCTGTTTGCAGTGTCCTGACAGGTTAGGACCGTTTTGGCCAGAGGCTGTTCCTGGGGGTAGAAAGCAAGGAGCCGTTTAGGGAGCAGAAGGACTGTCTCCTGGGGCCCAGCAAATGTCACCACTGTGTTTGGCAAATAGCTTGTTGTTTTCCCAGGAGACCTGACAAGGACAAGGCGCTGGACACCATGAGCTGGGGCAGGGAGTCCTCTTGCCTTTGCCCCATCCCACTGATAGTCCATGTTCCCACTGAGGAGCCATTCCCAGACGGTCCATCACTGCAGGGCACAGAGAGGTCACCCCAGCCTTCTGCTTCCTCCCTCAGGGCGAGCACCTTGGGAGAGGCACGAGAACACACATCTACTCTGGGACCCTGATGGATTACAAGGATGACGAAGGAACTTCTGAAGAGAAGAAGATAAAAGTGATCCTCAAAGTCTTAGACCCCAGCCACAGGGATATTTCCCTGGCAAGTGTCTTCCTCTGAACTCCTCCCCTCCCCTGTCCCGTTGCCAGAGCCAGTGGAACACGATGGGTTGAGAAGAACCCTTGCACTTCTTGTGGCCCAGTGGTTTTCAAACTTGCCTTTTACTCAGAATGTTTTTCTCCACATATGATCTTAGTGGACCCTGTGTGTAGAGTGAGGTGGGTTGAGCAGCTCCTCACACTCATCCCGTGCCCTCCCTTCCACCCCCACCCCCCACCTTTCCTAAGGACAGGTCCAGGTGGCCATGCTGTGGAGCCCCAGGACTGGCCAAACGGTTCAGAGTTCCTGATAAAGTCCATGGCTCTCAACGCACAGTCTAGAAAATTAAAGCCCAGAGGAGTAAAAGGACTCACCCAGGATCCCACAGACCGTTCGAGTGACACAATCAGATATTGAGCAGAGATCCGCTGCCTTCATTTTCCCTTTGTTCCAGCATAGTGCTAAACATGGCTATTTCCCAGAGCTGAAAGGAAGAGAGAGAGGTGGGCATGAGTATCCAGTGGGAAAATTCTTAGCCAGCTTCTCCCACCAGCCCTGCTTTGCATCCTGTTAGGTTTTCTAAAGAAATCTCACATCCCTGCCAGATTGGCCCAGAGAACAAGGCTTGGCAGTGCCTCTGGACAGTCAAGGCCAGGGGATTGATGTTCAGGGCCCGGGGTGGCGACAGTGGTGAGCTTCCCTGGGTCCACTGGCTTTTCCCTCAACAGAGCCCCTGGGGAGCAGCCCCCTCGAGGCTGGCCTGAGACATTCGTGTATCCTGCTTGCCTACAGGCCTTCTTCGAGGCAGCCAGCATGATGAGACAGGTCTCCCACAAACACATCGTGTACCTCTATGGCGTCTGTGTCCGCGACGTGGAGAGTAAGTGTGTTCTCTTTTGAAGGGGTGGGTGGCCTGGCTGGGGAGCCTGGGTGCTGTGGAGACGGTGGGGGCTCTTCCCACCCTCATGTTGCCCAGGCTTCTTGCCTTTCTTTGTGCGGTTGAGGAGATTGAGGGACGGAGCAGATCATTTGCTTAAGTTAGTAGTGGAGGTGGAACTAAAACCGATTGCTTTTCATTCACTTGTGTAATGTTTTCTTGTCAACGCTGGCAAGAACCCTACACTGTGCTAGACCTGGGAGGCTGAGGTGAGTGAAATGAGGTCACGGCCCCAAGAGTCAGGCTCCAGGAGCTCTGGGCAGGTGAGCGAGGTGAGCGCACCCCACAGGCAGCAAAACGCTGGCCCCTCGAGTGGACTGGCCTGCCTTTCAACCGCAGGCAGGCTTGGCCCTTTCTTGGTTGTCAAGCCACTGAGCTGGTGGGCCCTTGGGCTGCTGCTGCACACTGAGATGGAGGGGTGGCCTTGGCCGCTGAGTTCCTGACATATAAGTTTGGAAGAAGAACGATTTTTTTTTTAAACCCCAAGTGACTTCTTCCCTGTGAAATCCGACAATGTGAGCTGTTCGGTGTACTCACACAGGAGTCCTGTGGAGAGGGAGTTCTGCCGTGCGAGCAGCCTGACCTCCGCATCGCAGCGCGTTGTAGAACAGCAGCAGTGGCGGCGGCTGTTGCCAGAGCCCTTGTTCTGTGTCAGGCCCTCTGCCAAGGCTTTCCATGCCTTGTGACATTGAACCGCCATCTGTTATTACAGATGAGGGAATTGAGGCTCAGAGAAGTGTCACTTGCTCAGTGCCACCTGTTTAGAAGAAGAGCTTGGGGTTGAACTTGGCCTTTCCAGCTCTGAAGCCCCTGCACCTTTGCACCCCCCAAGGATATCTGTGTACTCTGAGGTCGAGTAGTGTTCACTAGAGCGGGCTGTTGTAAGGGGATGAAGGAGAGGACTGTCCCATAGACCAGGTTCTAGACATGGCTGCTTTTGTGCCTATAGATATCATGGTGGAAGAGTTTGTGGAAGGGGGTCCTCTGGATCTCTTCATGCACCGGAAAAGCGACGTCCTTACTACACCCTGGAAATTCAAAGTTGCCAAACAGCTGGCCAGTGCCCTGAGCTACTTGGTAAGAATGTCCTGATGTCCATAATGGTCCCACCAGAAACCAGAGTGTCGTGGGAGGGGGTGGCAGGAAGGAGGTGCTAGCCAAGCAGCTGGAGGGGCCTGTTCTTGGGTTCCATGGGTCCAGGGCTCTGTGGCTGGACAAAGGTGTGCCTGGTCCTTACTGAAGACGGTCATTTGGAGCTGTTCCCTGTGCTCCATGGTTCTGTTTAGTGGGAAATGTTAGCACGTCAGAGGACCGACCTGCATACTGCAGATTGCAGATGGCAAGGCTGAAAGCAGTGCAGTAGGTGTTGAGTGAATGAGTGAACTGCCAGCCTGCGTAGCAGCTGACACGTGTGGAGTGCTCACCATGGCTCAGCTGTTCAGGCGTTTCACAGATTCTCATCAGTGTCATGCTCATGAAACCCAGTGAGATACGCCCCACTCTTTAGCCACATACAGTGATGAGGGAGCTGGAGCCGAGGGGCACCTGTGATGTGCCTAAGTCACACAGATGATTGGTGGCAGGCCAGGCTGTCCGGATCTGGCTGTAGCTGGAGGTAGGAAGAGATGACCTCAGGGACCAGGGTTGGAAATAGAGTACAGGAAGGAGCAGCCTGGTTAAACTTGCCCTTTTTACTCTGCAGGAAGATAAAGACCTGGTCCATGGAAATGTGTGTACTAAAAACCTCCTCCTGGCCCGTGAGGGCATTGACAGCGAGTGTGGTCCATTCATCAAGCTCAGTGACCCTGGCATCCCCATTACGGTGCTGTCTAGGCAAGGTGTGTCTCCCCTCTGTTCCCTCTGGCCCCATCCTGAGTTGGGGCAAGTCAGCAGAGAGAAGGGCTGGGCTGGGGTTGGTCTCCTTTTAGAGAGTCATTTTTTTAAATTTTATTTTAGTAGAGATGGTTTCACCATATTGGCCAGGATGGTCTCCATCTCCTGCCTTCTCTTAAGCCCTTGAACAAGCCCCCTTTCGTCCCTCTGCCCTGGGTGATGGCACCCACCCTGGGATGTTTTGCTGATCCTGAGGCCAGGGCTTCAGAAGCCTGGCGCCACACGACCCTTCTGGGGAGCTTGGAGGCAAGGACCCATCTGCTGGCTGTGACCCAGATTGATGTATCAGAAGTGCTGGGTGAGGCTTGGAGGCCTGCACACCTGCAGAACCCCCATGGGACTCAAGTGGCCATGGGCCACGTTTGGACACACTGCTTGAAGTGGTTCCTTCATTGGCTCACTGTTCTGGCTGCAGTGACAGTAATTGAATCCCCAGGAGATCCTAGAAACTGCTCTGTCAATGTGTCTGTTGTCTTCCAGAGTGCATTGAACGAATCCCGTGGATTGCTCCCGAGTGTGTTGAGGACTCCAAGAACCTGAGCGTGGCTGCTGACAAGTGGAGCTTTGGAACTACGCTCTGGGAAATCTGCTACAATGGCGAGATCCCCTTGAAAGACAAGACACTGATTGAGGTGAGCAGGTGTTTCCCAGGGCATGAGGCAAGTGAGGGCTTTCAGGCGCGCATGGACTTCCCAGGAGTTGTCAGAAGCCTGGCACGGTGGGAAGAGACGGGCATGGGTTTGAATCTCTTCACACGCCTAATGGGTGTGTGACCTCATAAATGTAACTGAACTTCCGTGAGCCTTAGTTTCATCATCTGTAAAATAGGGATAATCAGTAACTCCTTGTAGGGTTTTTGTGAAGATTAAAGAATGCATAGAGAGTGATAGGCATACAGTACAAGCTCAGTAGATGTTATAGTATTATTTATCTGAGATTTTAAGCGCCTGTTATTCAGCAAAATTAACACGCAAATATGTATGGAGTTCCTATCTTGTATTAGGCATCAAGCTAGGGAGAAGCTGGGGATTCACAATAAAGTTAAGATAGAGGCCTTGCCTTCCCTTGAGGGCCTTAGGGTATGGTAGGGATTTAGGCTAAAATAACAATGGTAAGAATTCCAGAAAGAATACCTGCAAGTGTCACCCTAAGAGCCCTGCAAATTAGGTAGGAGGGTGTCATTACCCTCATTTGACAGATCAGGTGACTGAGACTCAGGTAGCCCCACTCACCTGGGTTCCTCAGCTAGAATGCAAAACAGGTGAGGTGTGGACCTGTCCTCCAAATGTACCCGTGGAAAAAGTAGAGACTCTGACTCCAAAGGGGTAAAGTAGTAAAAATCACAATGAAAGACCACTGTCCCTTCATCTCAGTGACTGCAGTTGGAATGTGCTCCGGATGTTTAGAGGGGCAGCCATCAGTTTCGGCTGTGAGAGCCTGGTTTCAGTGCTGTGCCAGGAGCCTGGGTAGTTTGGTGTGCCTCGCCTTGAGTATCTGGAGTGGGGAAAGGAGTAACAGTGATCAGGTGGGAAAGGCCATTTGGGTTCAGATGTTTAAAGTCCCTGATTCCAGGCTGCAGAGCCTACGTTTTCCTGGGGGTGGCCTGGGACAAGGCAGGATTTGGGTGGAGGAGGGAGGGGCTTGGAGGTTGTTGGCCTTGGGATGTTCTTCTGGATGCAGTAGCTGGGATGGACGGAGGAGCGACCTGGAGGGAGACAAGGGCCCTGAGGCTCTCAGCAATGAGAGCCCTACATCCGGAAATAGCAGCGGGAGTCCAGAGTGCAGGGTGGGAGATATTGAAGAAGTAGAACCTCTATGACTTGCCAGTTAAAGATGGTGCAGGACTTGGGAAAGGATCTTAAACCCGCGGGGAAACCATCGGATCTACAGATCTGCTATTTGGAATTTTCAGCCGAGGCTTTTGGGAAATTCATTTTTATTTTTGACTTCCTTGAATCCTTGGAAATGAAACAACATACCCTTTGTCATCAGTCAGTATTTATTGAGCGTGTGCTGCGTACCCCAGGCTGAACAGCATACAGGGTGGTGTAAGGAAGGACCTGTGTCTTTGATAAAATAGGGGTCTCTCTCCACCTAAGTCCACTTGGGTTAGATGGCCTTTCTGCAGGCTGCACTGACGCAGCGATGTGTGAGTGACACTCAAGGACAAGAGCAGCTCTCAGCTCCTTAATTCTAGTCCTCCCTCCTCCCTGTCCTCTGGGGCCTGCCCACCCCACCCCAGGGCCCATGGGGACCAGAGAGGAACTTAGTACCCCTGGAGTCCAGCTACAAAGTAGAAACTGGAATGCAGTGGTTTCACTTCATCTTCCAAAAGTAGCATAAGTTCTTTGTTTTTAAAGTTTAAAGTAATAAACAGTTGAAGAAAATTTTAAAAATGAAACTGTTAAAAAAAGAAAATAGCAATCACTACATTCTTGTCATCCCTGACCACTGTTAACACTTCGGCATTTTGTCTTCCAGCCTGTTTGTATCTCTTTTTTATTTTTATTTTTATTTTTTATTTATTTATTTTTTTTTGAGACGGAGTCTGGCGCTCTGTCGCCCAGGCTGGAGTGCAGTGGCCGGATCTCAGCTCACTGCAAGCTCCGCCTCCCGGGTTTACGCCATTGTCCTGCCTCAGCCTCCCGAGTAGCTGGGACTACAGGCGCCTGCCACCTCGCCCGGCTAGTTTTTTTTGTATTTTTTTTAGTAGAGACGGGGTTTCACCATGTTAGCCAGGATGGTCTCGATCTCCTGACCTCGTGATCCACCCGTCTCGGCCTCCCAAAGTGCTGGGATTACAGGCTTGAGCCACCGCGCCCGGCGTATCTCTTTTTTAAACAAAATTGGGGCCATGCTAGATAGAGTTATATAAAATTCTGAGTTTTTTCATTTAATATATGAGTGCTTTCCTGTGAGATTAAATCATAATTTTTAAAAATTTAACATAAGAGTTGTTTTGTTTAATTTACTTGACTAAATTTATATTTGGCATTTAAGTTTTCAGATTTCCAGTGTTCTATCTAATTCTGCAGGGAACTCCTTATACATAAATATTTGTTCATATCTGCTTTATTTCTGAGTCATTCAGTCATTGAAATTAATGCATCAGAGGGTTTAAAGAATCTAAAGATTTTTGTACATGTTGCCCAATTGTATTCCGGAAGGGTTGCATGCCTTTACTTGAATGAAGCTCTTTGGGACTGGGCTATACTGCCCAGTCTCCTTGAATTTGGATTATTCAGTATTAGGACTGTGATTTCCCCTTCCAAGAAGAAGGCAACAGTAACAAACATTTATGAAACTTACCTGTAAGTGGAGATGTTGAGAATCGAATGAGGAATTGGCACTTCCATCTGACCTGCGGCTGAGAAGTTTGTAGGTGGTTCCTTTGGTTTCTTCTATGTGTCCCTCTTGTTTCAGAAAGAGAGATTCTATGAAAGCCGGTGCAGGCCAGTGACACCATCATGTAAAGAGCTGGCTGACCTCATGACCCGCTGCATGAACTACGACCCCAATCAGAGGCCCTTCTTCCGAGCCATCATGAGAGACATTAATAAGCTTGAAGAGCAGAGTAAGACCTGCCATGTGCTGCTTTAACCCAGCCTGGGGAGAAACAGGAGCCTGGGTGGCAGTCCCTGGCAATCGCCTGCCTTTCACTCTATTTTCTTTTCTCTTCTGTTAGATCCAGATATTGTTTCAGAAAAAAAGCCAGCAACTGAAGTGGACCCCACGCATTTTGAAAAGCGCTTCCTAAAGAGGATCCGTGACTTGGGAGAGGTAAGTTACACCCGTGCTTCTTGCTCCTGACGGCAGAGCCCTCCGCCATTCACAGTGCCTCCGTCTGTACATACAGCTTCTCTCCATCCTTTTCATTCTGGGGCAAGGTCCATGAGCGAAAGCACCTTACTGCATTTGGGGGCCACTTTCATCACAAGGGATTGTGTTTTTCTCCATGTGACACCCGGGCACGGACGGAATGCGTGTCACCGCCTGCACGCACGCTTGTGTATGCACACGGGACTCTGGGCAGCTCCCTTGAGAGACTTGATTTTTCTCTACAGGACAGAAGAGAATGGAAAGAGGGATAGATGGGGGAGTAGGTATAGATATGGTGGAATAGGAAAATCCCTGCCTCTGACTTTCCTGGGCATATGTATCCTGTAAGCTTCTTTCTTTTTCTCCTGCCCCAAGAGACAGGGTCTCTCTGTGTCCCAGGCTGGAGTGCAGTGGTGTGATCATAGCTCACTGCAGCTCAACTTCCCAGGCTCAAGCAATCTTCCTGCCTCAGCTTCCTGAGTAGCTGGAACTACAGGCACATGCCCCCATGCTGGCTAATATTTTTTTATTTTTTCTTGTAGAAATGGGGTCTTGCTATGTTGCCTAGGCTGCTCTGAAACTCCTGGCCTCAAGCAAGGAGGCCTCCCAAAGTGCTGGAATTACAGGCATGAACCACCATACCCAGCCCTGTAAGGCTCTTTAAAGGAGGGATAGGTTTATTGCACAGAATCCCAAAATAAAATACCAGCTTTTCCTTGTACCTTAAATGGGAGCTTCCAAACAGTTAACTGTGACTAGAGAAGCTACTGAGATTTGTGTCTTTATACAGATGTTCTGTAGTCTGGTTAATGAAACAGACTTGATACATCTCCAGGATCTGCTGTGTGCCAGCCTCTGTGCCAGGCATTGTCAGAAGCATGGCATCCGTAGTTCCCCCCACCATCCCCGAGGCCAGTTTCTGTATACAGTGAGTGCATCAGGAGTCAGCTCAGATTAGGGGACTTGGCCACCACTGTCGCTGTCAGGTGGCTTGGCTGGAACCTGATCTCACGTCTTCTAAAGACTCCTCATGCAGTTGCTCTTTTCAGCCACGCTGTGGGGCCTGTCCTGTAATGTGCGGCACAGTTGTCCTGCAGGCCCAGAAATAACCTTCATTTCCTGTGGGTTACATGTTCACGGAAGCTGGGACTGATGAGTTGGTTCATCGTCACCTGCTACTTTCCTTGTCTTAGTAATGGAGGGGACAGTTTGTGAGGCCAAGAGAGCACGGGGGCTGTAGTGAGCAGGTACAGTCCAGGTGAGAGGCTTCTGCCTGCAAGGCCAGACGGCAAGAACCCCTGGCCCTCAGGAATGGCTGCGAGCAGCAAGACTTCTCTATGTTCTGTGGCCTACGCTGGGGCTTCCTTGATAACAGCACATGCATCTTTCCCTCCAGGGCCACTTTGGGAAGGTTGAGCTCTGCAGGTATGACCCCGAAGGGGACAATACAGGGGAGCAGGTGGCTGTCAAATCTCTGAAGCCTGAGAGTGGAGGTAACCACATAGCTGATCTGAAAAAGGAAATCGAGATCTTAAGGAACCTCTATCACGAGAACATTGTGAAGTACAAAGGAATCTGCACGGAAGATGGTATGTTGTGCAAGGCCGGGGTCCGGTTTAAAGATTTGGTGACTGTCTAGGGTCATGAAGACCAGTGCAGAACAGGCAGCCGGTGGCCTTATCTGGGCAGCTGACATGCTAGCTGGTGGTTCCCACACTCTCAAGGCCTCCAAGTCATATGTACTGTCAAATCCTTCAGCAGCTGCAGGGTTCCTTAGGAGGCCACCCAGGCCCCCTCCATCCAGGGGCTGGTTCCAGCACTGTCTCTCTACGTCACTTGCACTTATGCCTTTTGAAACTGATTCCTACTCCACCTTCACCCACTTCCCTGTTCTGATCCAATACTAGCCAGGGTGTTTCATTTTCTAGCTGTCTAAATCAAAGTGGCAAGTAATGTTTACTAATAATTGTATCTTATTTGCAAGCCAGTATCTACTCATGGTAGTGAAATTGACAGTGAGCTGATAATTTTTGAAAATGATCATTTGCCTGTGGTTTACAGAGCACTCTGTTTTCTCAGTGCGTGCTTATGTCTGTGAGGTAGGTACACCAGTGTTACCATCTCCATTCACCGCTGAGGATCCTGAGGCATAAGAGGTCAAGTAACATGCCTGTGATGAAGGGGTGAAGCTGACATCACCTCAGGGCCTCTGTCTCAGATCCTGTGCCCTTGCCTCTCCCACAGTTCCCTCATTTGGCAGCCTCAGACTGATGGGTGTTTTTTCTAAACAGGAGGAAATGGTATTAAGCTCATCATGGAATTTCTGCCTTCGGGAAGCCTTAAGGAGTATCTTCCAAAGAATAAGAACAAAATTAACCTCAAACAGCAGCTAAAATACGCCGTTCAGATTTGTAAGGTAAAAAATAAATAAATAAATAAAGATAGCATGTTATAGATTCAGACATCAGGCGCTCTGTCCTGGGTAATTGGTTTGTAATTTGACTCCAAGCAGGAAAGTTTATGATAATTATACTAAGTTTGTCTTTCTCTGCATTATTTAGATGAAAAGTCAGTCTCTACTAAGTCAATGGATTTAAATATGGTTGTTTTAATGTATATTTCTTTGAATCAGTTTGGTCTTAATATTCTTGCATAAAAGTCAGAACCAAAAAAATTGTCAGTGATATATGAATGAAATGACATTTCTGTTTTCTCTGATGAAGTGATAGATAATACAGTCTAAAGTGACTTTATCTATGTGCTTGACTTTTACTTCTGTCTCTCAGGGGATGGACTATTTGGGTTCTCGGCAATATGTTCACCGTGACTTGGCAGCAAGAAATGTCCTTGTTGAGAGTGAACACCAAGTGAAAATTGGAGACTTCGGTTTAACCAAAGCAATTGAAACCGATAAGGAGTATTACACCGTCAAGGATGACCGGGACAGCCCTGTGTTTTGGTAACTGAATCAAACCGCCAGGTTTTATCAATGCGTCATAGAGTTTTCAGTTTTGATAGGCCCTTTCTGGCTATATTAATGTCTCTCATTCCTCTGGCCTGACTCAAGATTAGAGAAGGTTTAGAACATTTGGAATTGATTGATATTTATCTTCAAGAAACACACCTTTCCAGCTGTTTCATTGAAAGCAGCCTATATAAATGCCTGAGCTTCATATAACACCGTCTTCCAAGGAATGAAAGAAATCTAACCACCCGCTCAACATTCCCAGCTTCCCAGGAGAGGGCATTCATCTGATGCAGTTCTTAAAACTGTGAGCAGGTGAAGGGGATCTAGTTCCTTTCTTAAACACATCCATGCAGAGGGAAGCTGTAGGACAGAGTGGGCATTGCAGATTCGGGGAACTCCTGGACAGAGCAGAGCAAAACCTGTGGGAGACCTGGCTGTCTCTCATGAATCACCAGAGGCCCCCAGGTTAGAAGGCCACACACTGGCTACAACCACGTCTCAGCCGGGAACACTGTCCAGGGGAGAGATTGCTTACATCTCTACTACACCCTGCCACATAACCAGTCAGCACTCCCCTAGGTGCATCCTACATGGACACAAACATAGACCTCTCCCACTTACGGAGCCTAAACGTCTTCATTCATTCATTTAAGGAAATGCATCAAGGTCCTGCTTTGTGCCAGTACGGGAGATATGGTGAACAAGTAGGCCGAGTTTAGAGTTTAACAGGCTAGGCAGCCAATGGCATAGAGCAGGAAACATACAGAACGGGTCGGGCTTGCTTGGTTTTCTGGAAGTCATGAGTATTCAGATGAAACCTGAAAGATTCATGTGGGTTTAGACAGATGGTTGCAAGACAGCATGCATGACTAGGAAGAATGAGACAAGAGCAGTTGATTTCCCAGGAACTGAAAGTCAGCGAGGCTGGATCATGGAATAGGTTTGCAGGAGGAAGCTTGAGTCATGGAGCTGGGACTTCATCTCAAGAGCAATGGGATGCTGCTGGAGGGTTTAAGGATGGAGACTTTGTTTTAAAAAGACCACCATTGAATGAAGGGAACAAGATTGGAGCCAGGGAGTCTGATTTGGCTGCTTCAACAGCTCAGGCCAGAGCCAGTGACAGCATGAACTAGGACAGTGTCTGGGATAGTGACAGTAGGATTTGAGAGGAGTAGGTTCAAGGAATATTTAAGGAGATTGGGTGCAGTGGAATGCCTTCATTTTTGGCTTGGGCAAGTGGGTGTCATTCAGCAAAATAGGTAATGCTGGAAGAGGATTGGGCAGTGAGGCCACTGGTATCTCATTTTGAGCCTGCAGGCAATCAGACCTGGGGCTCATCATTACATGGCCACCTCCTCCCATACCCTGAGAGCATGTTCTCAGTGAAATGAAGAGCACAGACTTGTGGTATTTTAGGGCAGATGCGTGCTACCGAGAGCCTGTAAAGGATGCTGTACTATAGGTCAGATATGCACCATAGCAGCTTATACATGATACGTGTAAAACATCATCCACACTCAGATGCTCTATTAAATTATAAGAAAAACCAAAGAGGTGATTTTTCAGTTATCCTGTAATGTCAGTTGGAATGTGCCTCCCAGGAAATGAAGTTTTGTGTTCTGCTTCCTTTCAAGGTATGCTCCAGAATGTTTAATGCAATCTAAATTTTATATCGCCTCTGACGTCTGGTCTTTTGGAGTCACTCTGCATGAGCTGCTGACTTACTGTGATTCAGATTCTAGTCCCATGGCCGTAAGTCCTCCTTTTCTCTTCATTTGAATCCAGTACCCATTTAAAATGTGTCCATCCCTCTGCTTGGTTAACTTTTGTTTTTAAATGGAATCCAATGAATGTATTATAATGGAAAGTGTCACTTTCCCACTTAACTTGGTTTGCTACTTGACAGTTATTTGTGGATCTCTCAAGTCTTGCTTTCACAATGAGCCCAGAGTTCCATAGGATGGCCTTGGCTCTCAAGGATCTTATCTGTGTAGAGATAAACGGCAGTTTTATGGGAAAATGAGCAAGTTAAGTGGGGTAGCATTGGGTAGGGACCAGCCTTGTCTGCGCCTCCTTCATTCCTAAATCAGATCATTTTCTTGGGACAGACTCCTTGACCAGCACAAGGAGTGGTTGGTAGAGTCTAAGACATTGGTTAGAGACAGATCATTGAAAGCTAATAAGGATTTTGGATTTTTATTTAAAGTTACTAAGGGGAAAAGCCTTTTTATTGCTACTTAAATTTCCAGTTGATTGTAGAAATTTCACCTTAATCTGTTTGGCATTTATGTAAATACATGCAAAGTTAAACGTTTTGTTTGGTTTTATTTTATATAGTTGTTCCTGAAAATGATAGGCCCAACCCATGGCCAGATGACAGTCACAAGACTTGTGAATACATTAAAAGAAGGAAAACGCCTGCCGTGCCCACCTAACTGTCCAGATGAGGTATTTGTGAGCCACATCACAGTAATAACACTCCATTTCTATTATGTTTTCGCAGCTTGAGTTATCCAGAAATGGGTAGAGGGGAGAGCGAGGAAATGATGCAGTGAAGTCCTATAAAATAGTTTTCTGAAGCTGAATTTCACATAAGATAACTGAGAAATCGCCTTTGGGGATAGATGATAGCCACCAGTTAGGTTCAGAGCAAGGATTCCCTCCAAAAGCCAACCCCTCTTTATCCACTTGCTTGCCCCAGAGGGACAGGTTTTGGTGTAGCCTTAGTGTGACAAATACATAAAATTGCATTTTTTGTGTGTAAGTTAGTTTATCCCACTTATTGGTAGCATTTATGGTGTATATTCAGTTTTCTAAGTGAATTGAGCCCTTTAATACTAAAAACTCTTGAGACTGCGTAAGATACACTGAACAGTATGAGTCAGAGAGTGAGGCAGCCAGTCTGGAAAGTTGAAGTCTGAACTGAGATTCAGCTTCACTCTCTAACTGGTTTACAGGAATGACCTGGATTTTACTGCAGTCAGTCAACCCTTGAGCTTCTCAAATGTTAAAATACTATTTATGAACTAGAGTTGTATCCTATATTCTGTGTTTTAAACTGTTCAAACACTCGTTTTTCTGGTCTTTAAGAAGTTATTTACATTTCCAAAATTATTTTCTTACTCTTGATGTTTCTATATATTTTTTAAAGTTCCCAAATCTAACATTTTTACTGTTCTTTCTTTCTTTTTACAGGTTTATCAACTTATGAGGAAATGCTGGGAATTCCAACCATCCAATCGGACAAGCTTTCAGAACCTTATTGAAGGATTTGAAGCACTTTTAAAATAAGCATGAATAACATTTAAATTCCACAGATTATCAAGTCCTCCTCCCACAACAAATGCCCAAGCCATTTTTTAAAAATTTGTAATGAAAAAAGTTTGTGTTCTGTCCAAAAAGTCATTGAACTTATACTTGAGTACATATACATATATAAGGCACACTGTAGTGCTTAATATGAGTAAGGAGTTCCTCTTTAAATTTGGTACCAGTAACTTAGTGACACATAATGGCAACCAAAATATTTGAAAGCACTTAAGCACTCCTCCTTGTGGAAAGAATATGCCACCATTTCCTTTGGCTAGTTCACCATCACAACTGCATACCAAAAGGGGATTTTTGAAAACAAGAGGAGTTGACCAAAATAATGTCTGAAGATGATTGCTTTTCCCTGCTGCCAGCTGATCTGAAATGTTTTGCTGGCACATTAATCATAAAGATTGATGGACCTAGCCCTCAGGTTTCAATATCTATACAGTACTAGATCGTGCATTCTTAAAATATTAGATACCAGGTAGTATATATTGTTTCTGTACAAAAATGATTGTATTCTCTCACCAGTAGGACTTAAACCTTTGAGTTGTTTCTCCAGTGGCTTAGCTCCTATTCCCTTGGGTGACCACTAGCACCGATTTTTGAGAAAACTGGTTCTACACGGGGGGATAGCTGTGGAATAGATGATTTGCTGCATGTTAATTCTCGAGAACTAAGCCTGTCCCAGTGCTTTCCTAAGCAGTATATCTTTAATCAGAACTCATTCCCAGAGCCTGGATGCTATTACACATGCTTTTAAGAAATGTCAGTGTATGTCCTTTTATAACTCTACCACTTTGGAGCAAGCTATTCCAGCATTGGTTTTGAATGCTGTATGCAAGCAGTCAGAACACCACGTACGCTGCACTGTTCTTAGAGTGTTTCCGTACTTACCACCGATCTACAAGGATTGATCCCTGTTTTTACCATCACCCTGTGGTGCAACACTTGAAAGAAGACCCCGCTAGAGGCACTAATGAACTTCAGGATCCACTAGACAGTTTTCAGTTTGCTTGGAGGTAGCTGGGTAATCAAAAACGTTTAGTCACTGATTCAATGTGAACTATTAAGGCCTTTGTGACCAAGAGGAGTCTGAAAATCTTATGCTGTTTAGTATTTGTTTGATACTGTTACTTTTCACCTGTTGAGCCCAAATTCAGGATTGATTCAATGGCAGCAATAAAGTTGCCATTTAAATTTGTTCATAGCCTACAACACCAAGGTCTCTGTCTCAAACCTGTGGCCACTCTAGATGCACTTTGTTTACTCTTTATACAAATAAATATACTAAAGACTTTACATGCATATGCCTTTTAATATTAAGATTTCATTTTCAAAGCATTTCAAACAATTTGCTAACATAGAAAAATAACAGTATAGTTTTGGGGGGAGGAGGGGGTGGGTTATGGTCCTTATTACTAACACCACGTGATTTGCACTTCATTATTGGGCCCAGTGATAATGGGACGCAGGCCAGTATGGATGGCATGTCCACTGTGCCGTAGTCCAGACACCTTTGTTTTACTTCCTTCAACCTCTTCCTGCTTTCACTTTGCAGCTCTGATGCAAAATTCACCATCTTTCCTTTCTTCTGTTTGCACTATAGTGGAGGTGTGACTAAGCACTGAAGAGGCTGAATGCAACAGGAAAATAGGAAGGAGAAGTGCAGGGTGTGAAAAACCCATTAGTCATCTGCTATATAACTGGATGATGCCTAATTTTTATCAGTTATTTATAGGTAGTATACTTAGAACTATTACCTTAAACTTTGTAGCTGTCATTTTCCAACAGAAGCTAGTATATGCAATAAATTAGACCAAGTGAAATTCTTTACAAAGCATATAACATATGTACCAATTCTAGACTTCATAATTAAAACAGGATATCCACATCATAGTTAAAAATAACAAGTCCCCAAAGTGACAAGATATTTAATGATCTGACTTCAAAAAGCACAGGATAGAGATCCCAAATTCCCTATCAATTAATTACAGTCTTACAACAATAAATAAACTTAGAAATTTCTAGATGGCAAAAGGTTTCTCATGCATTTAATACCAAGGTCTTCAAGAAATGGTGATGTCAAAAGTCATATTCTGTAAAGATAAAACTTCTTTCACAAGTAAATTGTGTTAAATAACTGATTTTTCACCCTAATACACCATCAAAGAGTGAGAGAGCAGAGAGTGAGGTATAGCTTATTAGCTCGGAGTGGTTATACATACTGTGACTCCTTAAGACTCCATCAGCAAGTGCAGTATTGACTGCTTTACTATATTGTGGAAATAGGGCATTTAGTGATCAAAATAGGCCCCATTCTAGTCATTAGATCATTACTAGTATATGGTATGAAAGGAGCACAGAAACCCATGGTCCTTTCCACCTACAAGTCTGTCTCAAAGGCGAAAGGTCTGTCTTTAGGTGAATGAAAAGGAATAGCTGCTATTAGAATTAGTGCTATTAGATGAGGGATCAGCAAACACTGTGTATAAATGGCCAGAGAGTCAAAATTTTGGGCCATATGGTCTTTGCAGGCCATACAGTCTCTGTTGAAGCTAATCAGTTCTGCCATTGTAGCATAGGCGTGCCACAGACAACACGTAAATGAATGAGTATGGCAACGTCCCAATAAAATTTTATTTATGGACACTGAAATCTCAATTTCATATAAATTTCACGTCATAAATTTTCTTTTTTCCTCCAACCATTTAAAAATGTAAACATTAGTCTTAGCTTGCAGGCAGCACAAAAGCGGGTGGTAGACCAAATGTGGCCCAAGGCTGTAGTTTGCCAACCCCTTTATTAGATCGCCAAAGCTACTTTTCTTAAAATACCTTCTATTTTTCACAGAAGGTATAAATGGTAAACAACATCTTAAAGCATCGGTAGTACTGGATACCTCTGACATGACTGTCACTCTCTTACCGGGTTTAATTTTGCGTGGCTGGTGTGTGGGTGCAATTGAGTGTGCATGTAGAGCATCTTTATAATATTACCATCAGCACATTTGGTACTTGCACCCTTGTAGTTCTAGGAAAAGTCTTAAAAATCTAAAAATGCAATTCTAGGGAAAGTAAATTGAAATGCACATTGGCTTATAGGAAACTCATTCTTCTAAGGCTCGGGAAACAGCACTGCTTCCCATTTATTGCTTCAAACTTGTATATATGGTGTCAAAATTATTCCCAGTCCTCAAACAAGGAATACTGGAACATTATTAGTTTCTCCAATGGATTGTAAGTTAGCACACTGATTAAGATGCATCTGACTCTAGTGGAAAATGTCCTCAATAGATGTCTCTTCTTATTGCTATTTTTTATTTGGCATTTCTGCCTGCTGCACAACACAGTTCCTTCTGGGAAATTATAAACCCGTATTTAAAGGATATGGCTAGTTTGAATGAAGTTAAGGCAGCGATGAACAGCAGAGATACTGCAGAGAACCTTAGGGGATTATTAGGAGAGAGCTTAACTCAGTACACTCGCTTCTTTTTTAAGTAAGTTTCCATGTAATATGCTCCTGTGCCCTGAGAATGCTGGTCAACACATTCCACTGAACCACCTTCTGGGGCAGAGATGAGATATGATGAGCCTCGCTTTTCATTTCTTAAAGATGACACCTATGAGAAAATAAAATTACAGCTAGTTTTAAAATCTAAAGTTGGCTTATTCATTAAAGATTTATAAGAAAAGCATTCTACTTTGAGTTGGTAAATACAGACAACAGGATAAATACCCAAACTCTCAAAAAATACACAACCCCTTTCTTAAATAAGACTTTTAAATTTCTGTATCAACATCACCTTTGGAACTTCTGCAGGACACACACAAACCAGTCTCAGCACCTTCACTCCCAACCCCAACATTCTGGGAAAAGAAAAAAATGAGAGCACTGCGTGCAGTTGCTTCTGCTGATCACAGCTAGTTAAACCCACGGAATCAGAGTATCAACACCGAATGTCAATCAAGCTGCATACTGAATTAGATGTTAAGTGTGCCTGGTGACGAGGAGTGGTGAGAGAATAAATCAGTAGGTGTAGAAACTGACAAATGACATCAAGGAAAACAACAGGGTACATTCTAGAGAGCAATGGGAAACTCAAGAGCTTTGGTCTCCACAATAATCACCTGGTGAGCATACTAAACTGCAGATTTTCAGGCACCATCCCAGAGATTCTAACCTGAAAGTGGGCCGAATGTCCTCACAAGCGGTCACAGTGATAGCACAGCAAATCAGATGGTGTAGCACTGCTCAGCTTAATGCCTCTTAGTTTTAGCTTTTACAAAAATAAGTGCAACAAGCTTATCAAAGCAGAATTATGTGACTTAATATGCAAGAACTTAGAAATGACTGATGAGTAAAGCTTCCAGCAACACACAGGAGCCTTCTCACGTTGCAATTAAAACTGCAATTGTTTTTGAACCAACAACAGTCACAATTTTTAAAAGTGCAGCCAGCCTCAGAGGGAACAGATGATACATCTCTCTCAACTCCTTGCTAAAGTAGTTCTCACTGGTCCATGTTAGGAAGAGGGATGACCAGACTTCGTCCTCTGGTACTTCATTTCAATGTGGCTTACCGTGGGGACAGGCCGATACAAAGCGTCTTCGCACAAGCCATTGTAAAGGAGTGAAGCTGATGGGCAAAGAATCTGGCTTGAATTTCTGCCTCGACTTTTTTTTTTCCTAGTAGTAAAGTATATCTGGGGTTTGTGCTGGAATATGTTGGAAGGGGGGTGAGAGGGTAGATGAAAGGAGACCGGCCGTAAGTTGATAGTTGTCGAAGCTGAGTTGATGGTGACAAGGGGTTCAGCCCTAGAGAAGGGCTGCTGCACCACACAGCTTGCTCACCTCTTAGGCGGAGCCTCTGCCCCAAAAACCCTTCCTCCCAGTGTCCAGCCTCTTCATTACTCTCTCCAGCTGCCTTCTTCATTAGGGCCCCTTCGCTGGTAGGTGATCTTTCTGAATGTTGAACCCCAGCCACTAACACCGTCAGACCTTACTTCAGGTATAAAGAATTCTTTTTAGCAGCTTTCCTCCTCTTGTAAGTCATCAGTCCATTCTATAAATAGATTTTCCAAAGACTGGGGGAGGGAAGCAGACAGTTCACTCTGGGATCTGGGATGCTCCTGCTCTTCTCACCCACCTTCCCCAATTCTTCTCGCCATTTAATTATCTATTCTTTCGTGTCTTGGCATGCAGCAAAGCAGCAGCCTGGGTTTCTGTCTTTCTATACCATCTTCACTGTCAGAAGCCAGATAGGAAATTTATTTCATTCTTTTATTCAAAGGGCTTCCCAATGCTGCTACACCATTCACAGAACCAACTGAGACCTATGAGATCAGCAAAAAACTTCACTGAGCAGAACAGGAAAAAATTAGAACAGGAAATGAAAGTGGGTGTCACTCATCTTACAATAAAGACAAAGCCTGCAAACATTACGTTGAGTAAAATAAGACATTCAAAAAGAGACAGACATGGTATGATTACACTAATGTGAGATATAAAAGTCCCAGTTATAAAAACAGAAAGTCAAATGATGTTCTCTTCAGGAGCTGAGGGAGAGAGCGGGAAAAGTAGTTTATCATCAGATTTTTTGTAAAATGAAAATCTAGAGATCTGTTGCAAAATAATGTAAATATACTGAACATTAATAAACTGTACACTTAAATATTTAATAGTAATTTTATGTTTTTATCACAATTAAAAATTTAAACCTTAAAAAAAAAATGGGTTTCACTACAGCCCTTGTGATACTGGGAGAAAGGTAATCCTTCTGATATGCCCTATCAAAGATATCTAACTTCTAGTCTAAGGACTGGTGAATGGGGAATGATGATTTAAAATTTTGAAACAAAGCTCAGTGCTCTGGGAGAAATAAATTCCTACATAAGAACCACCACCACCACCACAACAAAACACAAAAGAGGGAAAGAATATAAAGTTAGCAAATATTTTTCCTTCTATTTTGTATTTGCAGGATATAGACATCCATTCCTTCATAAGTGATCTATTGCGGGCACTGGGTTTGTGTGCTATGAGGTTTACCTGGATGAATGAAACTTGGACTATGCCCTCCCATAGCTCATATCCTAGGAGGGGAAGGAAGAGGAATGCAAAACATAATTCTAAAAGGGGACTTCCACTTTGACAAAAGAGAAATAGAAGTGAAGTGCTAAAGCTTTTCACAGACAAGGAAAATGGGGGAGGGGGCCTGAAGGGTACAGGCACTGGTTTCATGGATGAGATGGCATCTGAGTTAGGATTGGAAGTGAGGTCACATATGGACATGAGGAGACAGGCAGTGACCCTTCCAGGAGAAAGGCAGGGCCTATGCGAAGGCAAATGGCAAAAAAGCCAGGCCTGTGATGGTAGCAGCTGGCAGGCAGAAGAGGGCAGTGGCAAATGAGGTTGAAAAATGAAGCTGGCCTCAGTTATGGAGGGCTGGAATGCCAGGCTAAGGACTATAAACAGAACCATACCCTTGATCTTGGAATATGGCAAGATTAATAAGCAGTGTAAAAAGTATGGCAATGAAGGAGACAGGCATTATTAGGTTTCACCAGGAGGCTATTGAACTTCTCCCTTCACATGCATGTGAGCAAACACACACAGATTACATGTGATTTAAGACTTGATTTAAAATTTAGCATGAAACTTACAGATGAGACAGAACAAAGTGGTATACTTAGAAAATCTGAAAACAATTTGTTTTTTGTTTTGTTTTGTTTTGTTTTGTTTTTTTTGAGACGGAGTCTCACTTTGTCGCCCAGGCTGGATTGCAGTGGCTAGATCTCAGCTCACTGCAAGCTCCGCCTCCCGGTTTCACTCCATTCTCCTGCCTCAGCCTCCCGAGTAGCTGGGACTACAGGCGCCCGCCACGTCGCCTGGCTAGTTTTTTTTTTTTTTTTGTATTTTTTAGTAGAGACGGGGTTTCACCGGGTTAGCCAGGATGGTCTCGATCTCCTGACCTCGTGATCTGCCCGTCTCGGCCTCCCAAAGTGCTGGGATTACAGGCTTGAGCCACAGCGCCCAGCCTATGAAAACAATTTTGATGAGCATTTATGCTTTGAATACTAAACAAAAGGAAGACCTTGAGAGAAGTTGTAATATTCTAGTTTTACAAGTCTAATATTCAGGTGGAAATCAAATAAACACAATAGTCATTTTAGAGGACTTCATCTTTAGCAGGGTCTTTTTTAGGGTTGGCTGAAACCACTCTATGAATAGTTTGCACCCAGTGGTTCCATTCTGTACTTTGGAAGTACAATCCAAGTTTAATACTTCCTTATCAGAATGGGCATAACTTCAATGGAGGCCCCTCACTTTCGTGCCCCTGGGCAATCCTACTATATCCCCACCCTACCCTACCCACTTATCTCCCCTCCCCTAAGTGACTATTTCAAGCCTTCTCTTTTCTCGAAGCTCCAGCAATACACCCTCATCTTCACTCTCAGCTGATGCTTTGCTTTCTATTTCACCAAGAAAACAAAATCAAAAGAGAAATCTTAAGACACACAGTGACTGACTCCTGGTCTCTTTACTTACCCTCACTTCCTTGGTGATCTCATCCAATTTCATGCAATTCACAATTACAGCAATTCACAGGAATATGATGGTTCTCAAATAGATACCTCTGCCTATAACTCTCCCCTCACCTCCAGACTTGTATAATGAACACCAATAGGGAACATCTTCACTTAGGGATCTTACGTCTAAAACGTACCCATAAAACTTGTTCCACCCCCACAGTCTTGCCCATCTCAATCAGTAACAAATTCATTTTTCTAGGCCAAAACTCTTGGGGCCTTGGCTCCTCTCTTACCCTCGTATACCCCATTGACTCCACCTTCCAAAAAATGTCTCCAGTCCAGCCATATATCACTGCCTCTGCTGCTTCCAGGCTTGTCCAAGTCAGCATTTTTATTTGAATTGTACCACAGCAGCTTCCTAACTGACCCTGCTATGTTTTACATTCATTATTTAACACAGCAGCTAGACATATTAAACTATAAATACAGTCAATTATCCCTATACTCAAAACATTCCAATGGCTTTCTATCTTAGAGTAAAAGCCAAAGTCCTTACAAGGGCCTAAAAGGTCACAAACTGTCTGTGTGCTCTGCCTCCCCCACCCCACTGTGACTTCATCTCCTATTCTCCACTTTGCTCCCTCCTCATCTGCCCTAAAGGTCGCTTGCTGTTCCTTTAACAGACCAAGCATGTTTCTGCCTCAGAATCCCTGCACTTGCTGTTCCCTGTCCCTGGAATGCACTTTACATAGATACTCATGTAGCACACTCCCTAAAGCTCTGGTCTTTGCCCAAGAATCAGTTTTACAATGAACCCTTCCTTGACCACATATTTAAACTCCAAGTCTTCCCAGACACTCTTTAGCCTTCACTTTATTTTCTCTGCAGCGATCACTGTTCCTTTTACTAATTATTTTCCCTAAATGTAAGTTCCATTCTTATAAGAATTTTGATTTTTGTTCATTGCCATATCCCTAGCGCCTAGAACAATCCTGTCATATAGTAGACATTCAGTATATACTGGTTGAATGAGTAAATGAATACCTTTCAAAAAATATTTTCTAAACATGCATTCCCAATTCCTTCAGCAAATAGTCATGGGCTATGGTTTCTGACACTCTGGCATGGAAAAACTGGACACCATAATCTACTAGAGCCTACCAAAGCAAAGATTAACGTGCTTCTCACTTTGGGCAGCTACCCTCTCGTCAGAATTTCAAATTAGTTGGCTCTTTTAACTGTTGCTCACCAATCTAATCTTTTGCACACATCTACTATGAAACCCATTCTCTATGCAGTTGCTATTTTATCTTGGATTTTAAAAAAATTATTTTCTTTCTTTTATTAAAGCAAATCTTTTTATTTTCATGTAAATGTAGACTTTCTTTTATCCCATTCATTTCCAAGTGAATGCAGAAACAGAATGTCACCATATCATTTGCTGACTGCCAGTTTACTACTTACAATGTATCTTAAGCTCAATTTTTAAGCTCATGTCAATAATTGAACTGGTGGCTAGTTTTCATAGCTCTCATAAGAATTGGGGAAAGGGGAATCTTGACTATCCCTTAGAAGATTCCTTTGGGATATGTTAATATCAACAGTGAATTCCATTAGGCTCATCTGCTATCAGTCCAATTAAAGGTATTTATTATTGTTGTTCTTCTGAAAAGAATATAAGCATTTAGCAGGTAGTCCTTTAAATACAAAATGAAATTTGTTTTCAGAAAATTCTGCCTCTAGGACTCCTCAGTCTCACCCTTACCTTCAGCTCCACTTCACCTTTTCTAAGTCTTGTCTCTTCAGTGGAGTCAGGTATATGGAGAACCAAAATTGGACTGCACTAGTTCTCCTGAGATCTGAATCAAGCCCCTAATGTCCCTTTCTTATAGCTTCAAGTCCAGCTTTTAGATTTCAGACCTACAGAAACATGAATTAATTTTATTATCATTTCTGCATTAAACATTTTAAAAATTTTATTTAAAAATATAACTTTCTCCCATTGTTAAAAATGTTTCAAAATCTATATGCTTCATTCTGTGACATTAATGATATAACTAATAAAAAATGTCTCTATCTCATATATACACACATAAATGTTTCCAATGTTCATATTTATGTTTGCCTCTCAGCTACTTGTCTTTCTTCATATGAATAATGGTTAAGTCCTAACATTGGATTTAACGATTCATCCCCAAAAAGGTATTGCACAGCACTAATTTTTTTTTTTTTTTTTTTTTGGAGACAGGGTCTTGCTCTGCTGCCTAAGCTGGAGTGCAATGGCGGGATCTCAGCTCACTGCAGCCTCTGCCTCCTGGGCTCAAGCGATTCTCCTGCCTCAGACTCCTGAGTAGCTGGGATTACAAGCATGCACCACCACACCTGGCTAATTTTTTGTATTTTCTGTAGAGATAGGGTTTCCCCATGTTGGCCAGGTTGGTCTTGAACTCCTGACCTTAGGTGATCCACCCACCTCAGCCTCCCAAAATGCTGGAATTATAAGCATGAGCCACCGCGCCCAGCCAAAATACATTTCAATAGCTTGCTTTCCTTAATTCCAGTTTTTAACCAAAATCACTTTTTAAAAGTACTTTCCAACTTATTGTCTAGGGTTAATATATAGATAACCTGTGCTCCCATAATTGTTGTTTAAAGTGGGCTTATGTTTTAAAACATATTTTGTATGACAGGTGTTTGTCACAACATTCGGATCTATCATGGTCCATACAAAAATCCACACAGCATTCATTACATAATATAATGTACTTTTTGGCAAGTCGGCCTGCATTGTTTGACCACTGGGTGGCAGCATTAGGCTCTGTATGAAAGGACCAAGCATTTTCCAGGTCTTTTGTTCATTTTTCTTTCCTCTTCCCTCATCACATCATCTCATCATATATTCTGTGGTTGATTCCCTGAAACAGGCAGTCAGCCTCCTGGCAGGGGAGATCCCTGGAATCAGGGCAACACAAGAACACACTGTGCAAGCAGATAACACTGCTGTGCTGCATGCTGGACAACTGCCACGTATGGCAACTGTCAAATGAAAAATCAAAATCAGGCCGGGCGCACTGGCACAGGCCTGTAATCCTAGCACTTTGGGAGACCAAGGCAGGCAGATCACTTGAGGTCAGGAGTTCAAGACCAGCCTGGTCAACGTGGTGAAACCCCATCTCTACTAAAAATACAAAAATTAGCTGGGCATGGTGGTGGGCGCCTGTAATCCCAGCTACTCAGGAGGCTGAGGCAGGAGAATCACTTGAACCCAGGAGGTGGAGGTTGCAGTGAGCCGAGATTGTGCCACTGCACCCCAGCCTGGGCGACAGAGCAAGACTCTTTCTCAAAAAAAAAAAAAAAAAATCACAACGTAAGCAGTCATATTAAACAGCTGAAAAAACTCTTACATTTTTCTTTACATTATTGAGACTAATGACTATGTCAAACTGGAAAGATGCTTAAGATATATTTTGACCTATTTTACCTATTTTAATTAAAGGGGAAGGGTGAAATGTTTTGTCTTTGACAAACTATAATTAGATGTTAGATTTAGGTGTTTAATAGACATTTAATAAAGTGGCTTAAAAGCTTCTCTTTTAAGGTAGGCTTCTCCCAACCATTTGACACAGATGGACCTCAGAATCTGAAATTTCAAACTCAATTTGTACATTCACATTGACAGATTTACATAGCTGACTCTAATGCTATTATTACTGCTAGAATGTATACTACAATTTTTTAAATAATTTATTTCTGATTTAAGTTTTCTCAATCACAGTTCAAATGTTCAAGACATACAGTTTTTGAGAAAATTAATAACTACAGCTCAATGGCAATTCTGTATAACTAACTAGAGAAATGGAAGGGGTAGTGCATTTAAAACTGATTTCTAATCTGATCTGTTTGCTTATAACTAGCTACTTTTAGGATCTCTAAAATACTAAATGAAAATGCTATTCTCTGTTTAGTACAGTTGAAGCTTATTTTTTAAAGAGTTCAAAATTTGTTGATTCACAAGGTTCACCAACTTGTGAACTATCACCACAACGGAATTGTAGAGTATTTTTATCACTCTCCCCTCCCCCCAAAAATCCTGTTAATCATACTCCTTAACTCCTCCCTCCTCCAGCCCCCAGTAACCACTATCTGCTTACATTCTCTATGGATTTGCCTATTCCGGATATTTCATATAAATGGAATATCATATGTGGACTTTTTGTCTGGCTTATTTCACTTAGAGTAATGTTCACAAGGTTCGCCAATGTTGTAGCATGGATCAGTACTCCATTCCTTTCTATGGATGAGTAATATTCCATCACGTGGATATTACCACATTCTGTTTATTCATTCCTCACTAGATAGACATTTGGGTTGTTTTCCTTTTTGGCTATTATGAATGCTGCTGCTGTGCCAATGCATGTACACATTTGTGTATAGACACACATTTTCAATTCTCTTGGATATATCTAGGAGTCAAATCCTGGGGCCATCTGGTAATTCTTTAACATTTGACAAACTGCCACACTCTTCCAAAGCAGCTGCACCCTTTTATATCCCACCAACCCCTAGCACTGTATGAGGATTCCCATTTCTCCGCATCCCTGCCTACATTGTTACAGTTCATTTTTCTTCATTCTCTTTTCTTTCAGTTTCTCAGACTGGATCATTTCAACTGACCTACATTCCACGTTTGTTGAGTCTTCTTCCTGCTCCAATCTGCTGCTGTGCTGTAGTAAATTTTTCATTTGTTACCATATTTTTCAAATATAGAATTTCTATTTGATTTTTAAAAATAATTTCTCTCTTTATTGATATTCTCTATGTGATGAGATGTTGTTCTCATACTTTTGCTTTTTTTTGTTTGTTTGTTTTTGAGAAGGAGTCTTACTCTGTCGCCCAGGCTGGAGTGCAGTGGCGCGATCTCGGCTCACTGCAAGCTCTGCCTCCTGGGTTCACGCCATTCTCCTGCCTCAGCCTCCCGAGTAGCTGGGACTACAGGCACCCGCCACCATGCCCGGCTAATTTTTTGTATTTTTAGTAGAGATGGGGTCTCACCGTGTTAGCCAGGATGGTCTCGATCTCCTGACCTCGTGATCCACGCGCCTTGGCCTCCCAAAATGCTGGCATTACAGGCGCAAGCCACCGCACCCGGCCTCTCATACTTTTTAAAAGTTCCTGAGACATGGCTCTCTTTAATTCTTTGAAAATATTTTAAATCTTTGTCTAGTAAGTCCAGTGTTTCCACTTCCTTACGGACAGTTTCTATTAATTACTTTTCCCTTTGTGTATGGGTCATACTTTGTCATAAAATCTTTGTGTGTTCCTGTGTCCAGGATGGTACTGCCTAGGTTGTCTTCCAGGGTTTTTATAATTTTGTGTTTTACATTTAAGTCTTTAATCTGTCTTGAGCTGATTTTTGTCTATGGTGTAAGGAAGAGGTCTGGCTTTAATCTTCTGCATATGGCTAGCCAGTTATCCCCGCACCTTTTATTGAATAGGGAGTCTTTACCCCATTGCTTTTGTCAACTTTGTCGAAGACCAGATGGTTGCAGATGTCTAGCCTTATTTCTGGGCTCTCTATTCTTTTCCATTGGTCTTTGTGTCTATTCCAAAAGAGTTTCAACAAGGCATAAATATATACTTCTACTGCTTCTATTCAACGTTTTACTGGCGGTTTTAGTGCAATATGGTTCCCTGGACATAGGAATGGGCAAAGATTTCATGATAAGACACCAGAAGCAATTGCAGTAAGAGCAAAAATTGACAAATGGGATCTAATTAAATTAAGAGCCTCTGCAAGCAAAAGAATCTATCAACAGAGTAAACAGAGAACCTACAGAATAGGAGAAAATTTTTCCAAACTATATATCTGACAAAGGGCTAATATCCTGCATATTTAAGGAACTTAAATTTACAAGAAAAAAGCAAACAACCCCATTAAAAAGTGGGCAAAGGACATGAACAGACACTTCTCAAAAGAAGACACATATGCGGCCAACAAGTATATGAAAAAAAGTTCAACATCACTGATCATTAGAGAAATGCAAATCAAAACCACAATGAGATACCATCTCATACCAGTCAGAACTGGCCATTACTAAAATGTCAAAAAATAGCAGATGCTGACGAGGTTGTGGAGAAAAGGGAACACTAATACACTGCTGGTGGGAGTGTAAATTAATTCAACCATTGTGGCAAGTAGTGTAGCAAAATCTCAAAGAGCTAAAAACAGAATTACCATTAGACCTAGCAATCCCATTACTGCGTATATACCCAGAGGAATATAAATTATTCTATCATAAATACACATGCACACAAATGTTCACTGTAGCACTATCCACAATAGCAAAGACAAAGAATCAACCTAAATGCCCATCAGTAACAGGCTGGATATTTGGTACATATACACTATGGAAAACTATGCAGCCATAAAAAAAAAGGAGGTCATGTCTTTTGTGGGAACATGGATAGAGCTGGAAGCTTTTATCCTTAGCAAACTAATGCAGGAACAGAAAGCCAAATACCGCGTGTTCTCACCCCTAAGTGGGAGCTAAATGATAAGAACTTATGAACACAAAGAAGGAAACAACAGACTGCTGTCTACATAACGGTGGAGGGTGGGAGGAGAGAGAGCAGCAGAAAAGATAACTATTGGATACTGCGCTTAATACCTGGGTGATGAAATAATATGCACAAAAAAACCCCTGTGACACGTGATTAGCTATGTAATAAACCTTCACGTGTACCCCCAAACCTAAAATTAAAAATTTTTTAATATTAAAAAAGAAAACCTGTTATAAATGGAGCATGCAGTCTGTTTTCATTTGATATAATTATAACTACTGTTCAATTTAGGTTTACCACTCGGATATTTGTTTTTATTAGACCTAGTTGTTTTTGTCTTTCATGGTATATTTTGGCTTAATCAAATGTTTTTATAATTTCATTGTAATTAAACTATTCATGTTTTAGCTATATCTCTTTGTATAATTTTTTTAATGGTTGCTGTATGCGTTCCACAACTTATCACAGCCTACTTAGAGTTACTTTTGATGTACTTCATGTAAAACATAACCCCAAAACCATAATTTCATTTACCTTATTGTCCTTTACACTATTGCCATCAAATATACTATATCTATATACATTATAAACCCTATATGTTAAAATTTTTGCTTTTAAATAAATTAAGAGAAAATATACAATCTTTTTTAGTCACCTGCATGTTTACTGTTGCCTTAACCCAGTGGTTCTCAACGGTGTGTGTGTTGGTGGGGGCAATCTAGGGGTTAGAGGACAAGGATGTTGCCAAATCTCCTACAAGCACAAAATAGCCCTTCCCACTTAAGAGAGAATCATCCAGCCCCAAATGTTAATAGTACCAAGATTGAGAAACCTGTCTTAAGATAATGTGCATTGTTTTTATCTGGTTGCTCTCAAGATTATCTCTTTATAACTATAGTTTTCAGCATATTAACTATAATGTGCCTAGGTAAAAATTTCCTTTTATTTATTCTGCTATGCAGGAGGACCGCTGAGCCTGTTAGATCTGTAAGTTTTTTGAAACAAATCTGGAAAATGTTTGACCATTATTTTTTCAAATAATGTGTGCCCCATTATCTTTCTCTTCTTCTCCCAGGACTCCATTTACATCCATTTTAGACTGCTTTATATTTTCCCTCAGGTCCCTGAGGATATGTCCCGTTGGGCTTTTAAAAATCTCTTTTCTTTGTGTTCTTCAGATTGAGTTGTCTTCATGTTAACTGAACCTTTTTTCCTGGCCTCTCCAATCTTCCGCTATGCCCATCCAGTGTATTTATTTCAGATACTATAGTTTTCAGTTCCAAAGTTGTTATTTTTTAGTTTATATCTCTTGGCAGAGATTCCGTATCTGTTCATTATTACTTTATTTTAAGTTCCTAAACATATTTATAATAGCTGTTTTATGGTTATTGTCTACAAGACCAACATCTGGGTCACCTTGGGGTCAGTTTCTACTTTTTCTCTTAATTGTGAGTCACATTTTCTTGCTTCTTCAACTATCTAGTAATTTTGTTCTACTGGACATATTGATTACTATAATATATTGTAGAGGCTACAGATTCTATTATCTTCCTCTGATGAGTGTTGATTTTTGTTCTAGAAGGAGTTAAATTTGCTGAACTCAAAACTCCAAACTCTGTCTCCTCTGCGCTGGAAAGGAGTTGAATCTCTTCTCAGTTCCTTTAGCCTTTCAGCTGTTTTCTACCAGGTCCCTTGGAGTTTCCCTCACACAAACACAGTTTAGGGGCCAGCCAACTGTATTTGGGTTAATTTGACACACAGATTTTGAGGCTCCTCTCAAACCCCCTCTTTTCTACAATTTCCCCCTTCACTTAACAGCCTTGCTAATGGTCCTGAACTCTGTCATCTGACTCCTTAAGCTAGTGAGATTGCAGCTTTCTCCATCTAGGGAGTGGTCTCAGGCAAAAAGCTATAGAAACACAAATATCATATAGTGATGTTATCCTGTTTCAAGGAATAATTCTCGCATTTCCACCTGCTTTTGGTCATTCATTCTCTAGTGCTTTCAAGTAGTTGGTTTTCATTTATATTTAGTCCAGTTCTAATAATGCTTATCTGTAGGGAAATAGTATGATACAAGCAACATCACCAATACTGGAAATGTCAATTAGGTTTTTAAATCTGATAGTTTTATTGAAGATAAAGATTATTTTGTCCCTCTATGCCTTGACATATTTATCTCTCCTAATTCATAAGCAGAGCAGCCTACACAGTTTCTCTCAGATATTACTTCGAAGCCTGAAGAAACTTCTCAATGGTATAAATAATGTGGCCTTTGGAATCAAGAAATCACTTACCAACTGTATGAACTTGGAGACATTATTTACCCCTTCATGATTCTCCACTTGTATCATGAAGGCGGTCATTTAAATCTCACAAGGTTGTTAGAAATAGTAATCACGTACGTCACAAAGCATAGAGCAAGTGTTAAAAAGAAAACAAACACTTCTGGTTCCTTTCCCTTAGACCTCTTCCTTCATCCCAGCAGTGGAAATAGTGGAAGGAATTCCTAATACATGACCACCTTTTTCTATAATAGTTACTTTAGTATTCCATTAGTTAAATTCCATTTACTTTAATGTTCCATTAGTAACATTTAATTCAGTTTATAAGGAAGAAAGAACATGAGAGACAGAACAAATCCCATTTTATGAACAAGCATGCGCGAGAAGCAGGGACTGTCAAAGGAGACACTGAACAGTGCACAGAGGATTCTTTCCCCCACCATATCTCTGGGCAAGAAAGTGTGGAGGCAGGAAGACATAGAGCAATGAAAAAGGCATCATTATCCCAGAATTTCTCCATGTGTGAATGAGAAAGTATTTCTATGTGTATAAGTATATAATAAATCACAGTAATCTAACAAGCAAAACTGCTAAGAAAAAGGCAAATTTAAAAAGAAATAAAAGGTAAGCTCAAAAAATTTTTAAAGCTTAAATATGTATTTAATGAATTTTTAAAAAATTTACTGTGCTTCTGTTTATAAGAAGTTTGTTTTTTGAAAAGAAACAAATCAGAATTGTACAGGACTATATCTTATAAATTTTCCAATTAATGTCTTTATCCAAGTCATTACTTCAAATGTTATCTAATAAAGGACTGAAGATGAGTCTTATGAATCAATATAAGAGAATGCTTCCAGATTGCAGCAATTTGTGAGCACTGTTCTCTAAATACAGATATACTGTCACCTAATTACAACATCTACCCAACCCATATTTTCCCATGTTGTCCCAGGTATATAAGACATGTCATATGTTTCACTAACATCCCGCTGCACCATTTTTACAGAACTTGGGCTATTTCTAGTACTCTATTAAAAAGGCATAATCAGGTGTCAATTGTTCTAAGTGGTTTTCTTTTCTAAGTTTATTAGAGACAGGTCAGGCAAGCACAGAGCTGCTCCAAGGAAATCAAAGTGGAGACAAGGCTCCAATAAACAGGATAGAGCTGAGAAGAAGCTGGCTGTTCTAGGACAGTAAGAGTCAGAACTGATAATTATAAGACTCTTATGATTCCATAATCACACAGGGCTAACATGATATATACTCAGCTTACACCGCTAAGAGTAAGCTGAAGAAGGGCCAAAGCAAAGCTGACATATTTAAGTAATGACACAGGACATCTTATGAACATAATACTTTTATGTTATTGATTGACTGGTTCAGAAGTTAGCACAGTAGTGTCTGTAAATATGATCATCTTTCTACATCTACAAACAGTGGAGAAGAACAGAGGCATTCCCTTGGGTTTCTCAGGTCTATACTAGTGCAAACCAAAGGTTAGCAGCATTTTTCTACAAAGAACCAGATAGTAAATATTTAATCTTGCAGGCCACATAGTCTCTGTTGTCATCACTCAACTCTTTTATTATAGCATGTCAGCGCCATAGACAATATGTTAATGAATGGACTTGGCTGTATTACAATACAAATTTATTTACAAAACTAGGCGGTGGGCTAGATTTGGTCTATGGGCTGTAATTTGCCAACCACTAGGTAAACAATGAGAGGTAAATATCTAGTGCAAAATGATACTAATGTCTTGAACACATTCCCAAATTTCAAATGATGAGTAAGAAATACATAGATCAGTGCAATTTGATTTTCCTATGTTAATAATATAGGAACCACAATTTCATATTCAGTGAACTCAATATATAGTTGAACCAATTTTTCTGTGTATCCTCAGAACCTGGGAATTATTTACCTGTGCATAATCACCAAAAGGTGGAGAATGAGCAATGCACTTTTCCAATGTGTGTTGTGATTCATTTCCCTGAGAGATTACATCCAGAATGCTGCTTGCAATTCCAGTCTTATGAAGAGTGGTTTTACTTGCAGGGGCTAAAGGCAGAATCAACAAGTTTATTTTATTTAGGTTATTTTATTATACATTTATTTTATTTAGGTTGTTTTAAACGAATTATTTTATTATAAATTATCTTATAAATTATAAATTATAAACAGAAATTATATTTTATTATAAATTATAAATTATAACAGCATATTATCAAATAGAACAAAATTTTAGTTTGCCAACATATAACTAGATATATTTTCCCCTGGGAAAATACAGTATATAATACTGTCTCATTCATTTGAAACAACTTAAAATGGACACCCGTCCCATGGGTAAATAATTTTGGTGGAAAGGTTAAAAAGCATATACGTCTGGCCGGGCATGGTGGCTTATGCCTGTAATTCCAGCACTTTGAGAGGCTAAGGTGGGAGGACTGCCTGAGCCCAGGAGTTTGAGACTGGCTTGGGTGACATGGTGAAAGCCCATCTCTACAAAAAGATACTAAAAATATAAAAATTTGCCAAGAATGGTGGTGCATGACTGTAATACCAGCTACTTGGGAGGCTGAGACTTAAGAATTGCTTGAACCCAGGAAGTGGAGGTTGCAGGGAGCCGAGATGGTGCCACTGCACTCCAGCCTAGGTGACAGAGCAAGACTCCGTCTCACAGAAAAAACAAAACAAAACAAAAAACAAAAAATTAGCTGGGCATGGTGGCACATGCCTATAGTCCCAGCTACTTGGGAGGCTGAGGTAGGAGGACCACTTGAGTCCAGGAGGTAGAGGCTGCAGTAAGCCAAGATCACACCACAGCACTCCAGCCTGGGCGACAGAGTGAGACCTTGTCTCAAGAAAACAAAACATATGTGTGTGTGTGTGTGTGTGTGTGTGTGAGTGTGTGTGTGTGTCTAGCCTCTAAAACAAGGTATAAAAAATGTAAACTGTTCTTATAAATGTAATAATTGTCACCATCAGTTTTCAGACCAGATCAATACATAACAGTTATACTAGAAGTGCACTTACATTTTTTTCCAGCTCAAAAAAAATTACAAATTAATGTTTGGGTTCAAGGATATTTCATAAAATACAGAGGATATATATTAAAAATGAAATTCATCTTTCATCTCTTTTCATTTAATCCTATTATTCTTTCCAGAGGTAATAGTTTAGAATTTACTTTTTTGGTTTTACTTCATGCATTTGCACACTCAAGTATATACATGTAAGGATATATAACTTTAAATAAACATAAATGGAATCATTTTATGCATATATTTGCCAAAATATGCTTTAGAGTTCATCTCATATCAGTATACGTAAATATCCCTCAACTATAAAAAAAAGTTGCAAAGTATTCAATTATATGATCAACTATTTTAGCATTCCCCTATTGACAAATATTAAGTATTTTCCAGTTTTCCCACTATTTACAACCAATGATGCAGTGAACATCCTTGTGCCTGGAGCATATCACATTTGTGATTTTCTCTTAAAACGACATTTGAATGAATAGCTGATTTACAGTAATTGAAAGCTTGAGGGGTTCCTCCAAAAAGTGAATGAGAATTCCACTTCTACCAATTATTGGTAGCTCATATATTTTGGGAGTATTCAAACACTCAAGATATATAAGATTACTTATAGGTTTAAACTTCTGGTTAAGAAAAATGATTCTCTATGAGTTGTAATGTTTTCCTTAAATAAAATAGCACACATTTTGAGTGTCTTAATTTTAATTACTATTTTAATTTAAAGAATAATTTAGGCCTTAATTTGGTCAACAGGTATTATTTGCTTCCGTTAAGTCAAAAATTAAAGTAAAACTTATTATGTAAAGTATTCAATAAAACTCCACAACAAGAATACTGAGCCCCTACTTACATGATAAGCACACACTGGGCAACACACTTGCCAAATTCAAGTATGGATTTTTACTGAGCCGAATTTCTTTTGGTGGTTCTCCCAAGAGTGAAGTCTGATTCTTAGAGGCAGCCTATTTAACAAGAACAAAGGAGGGGGTATTTAATGAGAGGAACACGAAAATAAAAATGAAGAATACAGAAATACTTATTTTTCAATACATCTAGTATACTTATGAAATATCTATGGATGTTGACTAAAATTATCACATTTCACCTGCTATTAGTTGTTCAATTAGGTTTTTAAAAAAGCTATTCTAGAGCCATAGAACTTTAGAACTAAAAGAGAAAGGATATCTTGTACAATCTTCTCACTTGAACCAGGAAAGAATTCATCTTCACAAGAAAAACTAAATTCCATATCTCTTTCCCAGAAATACTGTTTATCTATCTATCTATCTATCTATCTATCTATCTATCTATCTATCTATCTTTTTTTTTTTTTTTGAGATGGAATCTCACTCTATTGCCCAGGTTGGAGCGCAATGGTGCAATCTCAGCTCATGGAAACCTCCACCTCCCGGGTTCAAGCAATTCTCTTGCTTCTGCTTCCTGAGCAGCTGGGATTACAGAACCGCACCACCACACCTGGCTAGTTTTTTAATATTTTTTGTAGAGATGGGGTTTCACCATGTTGGCCAGGCTGGTCTCAAACTCCTGACCTTAGTGATGCCCCCACTTTGGCCTCCCAAAGTGCTGGGATGACAGGCATGACCCACTGCGCCTGGCCTGTTATCAATATTTTTATTGAGATTTTTATTTTATATTTTATGACCAAATAACAAAAGCAAAGCTTATTTACCTCTGGTACTAAATATAATGTCAAACAAAATAAATGAGTTTAATAAACTCCAACTCCACATTTAGATGATGCTAGAAACACACATTTCTTCAAAATGTATATCAGTATATTTTTATGTAATTAGTTAGATGTAAGGATTCTAATACAGTTGACCCTTGAAACAACATGGGGGTTAGTAGTGCCAACCCCCCACAAAGTGGAAAAATCTATGTATAACCCTTGACTACCCAAAAACTTAACTACTAATAGCCTAATGTTAACTAGAAGCCTTACCAATAGCAAACAATTAACATGTATTTTGTATGTTACATATGTTATACACTGTTTTTTTACATTAAAGGTGGAGAAAAGAAAATATTAAGAAAACCATAAGAGAAAAACATTTACAGTACTGTAGTATTTATCAATACCATAAATTATGTCATTTGTTTACAATATAGATCTGTCTGAAATGGTGGACAACAGCAGCTACAGACCTCAATCTGTGGTACTCATTAAGCAATTCGACTTTTACTTATGTCATGACACTGCTTCTTGAGAGCCCTTCTAGTATCACTAGTGGCATTTTTATGGATCGTAGGTGTTATTCAAGGTTTATGATATTGCACTAATCATGATGAAAAATATGCAAGCATGACGAGACATCACTTTTTACTGCAATAAGCAATTTACTGGAGAGATGAATGGCTCACATGGAGATGATTAGCAACACACAGCATTTTAAGTGGATACTCTCAACACTTGAGCTCATCGCAAAAGCAACAGGAAGTAGGCACAAAATTATCACAGTAGTACAGTATATACCACAGTTAATTTTATGCAGTTATGATTTAATACTGCATCTTTATTTTGGTTTACATTTCTTTTGACTGAATGGTGCCATGTACAGTCTTTAAGTATGTATGTCATGTATGCTAAATTTTAACTTTTTAATAATAGGTTTGAGTGTATGTTATGGTAGTAAATTACAAACTAGACTAATATCTACATATATTTTATGCATTCATGACATATATAACTTTTTCTTAATTTTTTCAATATTTCTAGGCTATGGGGTTCATCTGTGAGTTTTTTCAAAGTTTTCAAATTTCCAAAAAATTTCCCACTATATTTCTTGGAAAATATCCAAGCATAAGTGGACCTGTGCAGTTAAAACCTGTGTTTTCTAGGGTCAACTGTATATAGAAAACTCCTAAAAACTGAACAATGACAACAAAAATGAACCTGATTTAAAATGGGCAAAAACTTTAATAGACATTTCCCCAAAGAAAATATACAGATAACTAATAAACACACACAAAAATGCTCAACATCACTAATCATTAGGGAAATGCAAATCAAAACCACAATGAGATACCACTTCACACCCACGGGGATGGCTACGACTGCGAACTGAATGTTTTAAGTCTCCCCAGAATTCATATGTTGAAATGCTAAGCCTCAATGTGATGGTCTTAGAAAGTGGGACCTTTGGGAGGTAATGAGGTCATGAAGGGAGGTAATGAGGTCATGAAAGTAGAGCCCTCAAGAGTGGGATTAGCGCTCCTATAAGAAGAGACATGAAAGGGCTTGCTCCAGCTCTCTACCATGTGAAAATGGAACGAAAAGATGGTCATCTGAAAACCAGGAACAGTATCCTCATCAACACTGGATTTGCTGGCACCTTCTCTTAGAACTCCCAGCCTCTCAAACTGTGAGAAATAAATGTTTGTTATTTAAATCACCCGGCCTATGGTATTTTTGTTACAAACAGCTAAAACAGAAAACAAGTGTTGGTGAGCATGTTGGAAAATTAGAATCCCTGTGCACTGCTGGCAGGAATGTAAAATGGTGCAGCTGCCGTGGAAAAACGGATGACAGTTTCAACAAAAATTAAACATGCATTATGGTATGATCCAGCAATTCCATTTCTGGGTATATACCCCAAAGAATCGAAAGCAGGGACTCAGATACCAATGTTCACAGCAGCATTATTCACAATAAAAGGTAGAAACAACCCACATGTCCATGGATGGCTGAATTAAAACATGGTATATATGTACAATGGAATATTACTCAGCCTTAGAAAAGAAGGAAATTTGGATACATGCTACAACATGGATGAACCTAGAAAACATTATGCTAAGTGAACTAAGCTACACACAGAAGAACAAATATTGTGTCACCTAGGTACCTAGAATAGTCAAATTCATAAAGACAAAAGTAGAAACAGTGGTTACCCAGGCTAGTGGGAGGGAAAAAGGGAGAGTTATTATTTAACAGGTACAGGTTATGAGTATGAGATGACAAAAAAGTTTTGGAGATGGAGAGCAATGATGCTGCACAACACTGTGAATGTACTTAATGCCACAGTACTCTACACTTAAAACGGTAAATTTTATGTTATGTATATTTTAATTTTACCACAATAAACAGAAACTGGATATCATCCCTGTCTCCCTGAATAAAATTCTCAAAGGTTGGGAGTTAGAGTCCAAATCTCTCTGTGTGTGTGTGTGTGTGTGTGTGTGTGTGTGTGTGTGTGTGTGTTTTGCACTAGAGGTGATTCTGGAAACAAAAAGGTAGACTCAAGACTTACTGGCCAACACAATATTAAAGATGCAGTTCTAAATATCTAAAGCAAAGTTAAACTAATTATTTCAGGAAAGTCTAAAATCTCACAGTTAGAAAACACTGAGGTTACCTGGTCCAACCCCTACTGACAGGAAGAGGGATCATTTATATTAACACGACACCCTATACAGATGCTCACCTGGGGTCTGCTTAATTGCTTTTGGTGATATGACAGTCACATCTTTGTGAAATAAACTTTCTCTCTGCTTAAAAGCTTGAATCGTTCTTCCTAAGCCTAAATCTGCTTTATTGTATGTTGTACTTAATAGGTAGTTCCGTCCACTGGAGGTACACATAATACCATATGACTACTCTTTAAATAGGTTTAACAATGTATATGTTTGGTTGTCCCTTTCCAGGTTCCATATATCCACTTCTCCTGAATTCTTCTTCACAGGACTTATTTTCCAGAACCTGCCCCTATTTTGGCTGTCTTCTTGTAGACAGACTCATTTGCCCATTATGTGAATCACCTAAAATCCACAGTTCTTCTAAAGACTCTGATGCTTGCAGTGAACTAAAGATTGCAAAGAGATATGAAGTATTCATATACAAGTTTTATTTGTGCAATTTCCCTCAATAATCCAAGCAATGAACACTGTAGATAAATTTTTAAAATTTATTCTATGAAGAACTGACGGCCAGGCGCAATGGCTCACACCTGTAATAGCAGCACTTTGGGAGGCCGAGGCGGGAAGATCACCTGAGCTCAGGAGTTCGAGACCAGTCTGGCCAACATGGTGAAACCCCATCTCTACTAAAAATACAAAAATCTGTCAGGAATGGTGGTGCATGCATGTAATCCCAGCTACTTGGGAGGCTGGGGCAGGGGAACCGTTGAACCCAGGAGGTGAAGGTTGCAGTGAGCCAAGGTCACATTGCTGCACTCCAGCCTGGGTGACATAGTAAGACTTCGTCTCAAAAAAAAGTAAAAAATTAAAAAATTAAAAAAAGAACTGCCTTAGCTTTCTCAATGTACAATTGCAGGGCATTCTAGTCATACCTCTTGCTATGGCTAGGTAACACTAAAATCTCTTACAAATTCAGTATTATTATTTTGACATTTGAATACAAGAAACTACATAGATTTTTTTCCTTACAAACTGGTTAAGCCTAAGTTTTATACCACTTACAAACCACAGTGTATTTTGGGGTACAAATATAATAAAAATTAGATGTACTTTAGTCTACCTACTTATTACAACATTTATAAATATCAGTGGTATATTAACCAATAAAATGATTGGGTAAACACTTCCAGAATTAAAAGAAAGACCAGATTAGTTTGAACAGACCAGAGTTTAATAGCTGGTTTTGATATTTTCCAGATAAAATTTGTTCTGCCTTTAAATATTAAAATACTTTAGCTACTAAATACATATTAAGATACACAAAAAGTATATTTTAAAGAACAGCATTAACACATACTTAGCCTTACAAATAACATTACTATGTAAGTGAATAAGTATTGATACTCCTAAGCTTTTTCAAACTACAAAATTCTGAACTTAAATTAGTTTATATCTTATATTTAAAATATCAAGTATTTTTGAAAACCATGTATGTCACAAACTTTTTGGAAATTCCTTATTCTCTTATAAGGAATAAAGAATTCACATATAAATTATTTATAAGAGACATAACTCATTTTACACAAATTAAAATTACTTTACTTACAAACTGGCAAATAATTAAGGTAGTCCCAAATGCCAATTAGCATAACTTATCAAAAAATGGATTTTTCGTTTGCTTATTTTTAATAACAGATTTTTCAAAAACATTGCAAACAGATTTTGCAATGTTTTCTTCAATTTTGAGAAGTAAATGTAAACTATGAAAAAGTCATCATTTCATTGACACAACAATTTAAGATATAATTTAAATGGAATATATATACATATATAGGTATATACACATCTGTGTGCACACAAAGTTTTCTTACCCCTGAACTTATCTCTGTGCCTTTTGGCTGGCTTTGCTGCTGCTTATGGTGTCCTGCCAGCAAGCTTCCAGCAGCAAGGTTTGGAAAGCTCTGAAGATAAGAATGCAACCCTGAGAAATTTCCTTCTGCCATTCCCACTGTGGCTGGCTGTTTCTCCTGAGTATTACTGTGCCCTGGCCCAGCCTGTCCAGCAATGTGCTGATTTGGAAAGAATGGTAACACGCCCATTCCAGCTGTTATCGTTGTTTGAGTTGGAATCAGGCTAGATGCTGTAGCAAACCACAAATGCAAAAAGCTTTTAGTTAGAAAATATTTATTCACAATAGTCCTTTTGATTTTGTTAAGTTATGAGCAAAATGCAGAGAAACCAATTTTGTACCTGTTAGATAACAGCAAAAGGTAAGGTTAGAGGTTGTTAATTAGTGGGCTCCTTTATGAAAAAAACAAAAATCTACAATAGTAATAATGCTCTTATTTTCAGTAACTTTCAGGGTAACCTCAAATACATGAAATTTTTAAGTTTTTAAATTCTATATATAATTGTTAATTGGCATTTAAGCTATATTAGTGCTTTTTTTTATGCCCATTCACTGCAGCTTCACTGTGTCCGTAACTGAAGGAAATAATTAAGTTTTAAGTTTAAAAAGTTATCTGAAAGTAAAATTTAATGAAGTTTGACTGAATTCAGTAATAAATTTGGTTAGCTGGCTTCCATCAGCTCATGAGAGCTATTAATACACACCTCTTCCCAGCTATTGAGTTGTGTCTTCATATTGGTAACCTGAAATCAGTCACAGTTGGAGTATTCACAAACAGAAATGCACAAATGCTACAAATCAAGACTTTTTTTCCACCTAGAGAGCTTGTTGTTAAACACTTATCAGTATATCACTGGCTTCTTTTCTTAGATGAGTATTTGTTAACAGATAAGCACTAAATTTAATACATGAACGTTTTATGTTTTTATTTATAGAAAATAACAAGAAATTCTGGGAGAAATAAAAGCAGTTTTTTTGTTTGTTTTTTGAGTCAGGGTCCCACTCCCATTGCCAATCATGGCTCACTGCAGCCTCAACTTCCTGGGCTAAGGTGATTCTCCCACCTCAGCCTCCTGAGTAGCTGGGACCACAGGCGTGTGCAACCACGCCTGGTTAATTTTTTGTATTTTAGTAGAGTCAGGGTTTTGTCATGTTGCCCAGGCTGGCAACATTCCTATTAAAAGTTTTAATAGGAAAATTCTGAACCGTTCCACTTTTTAAAAAATCTATAGGTCAAAATTAAATGGAAAGAGCTAATTTTGACAACTAAGATTTACCATTTTATAAATTTACTAAACAAATTTCTTCAATTATTTTTAGTAATAATCATTTAGAGATGGATACTTTGATTCCCCTAATGTTTAGAATACAGTTATTTGGACACAAACTTTTCAATGTTCTTAAAGCAGCATATACTAAAGCAAATAGTTTATTAGTTAATTCAACACAAATAATACACATTTACATAAGCTTTTAGACATAGAAAATTTAATTTTTTGGAAAGACAGACCCCATGATACCAAAAAATTTCTTCACCGGCTTAACTTTTGTCCAGTCAATTTCAACAGTCAGAACTAAGTTATTTGATCACTGGACAAAAGGTTAAGTAAGCTACCCATATTTAATTGGCTTTTTTTTTTTTTTTAAATTATTGGTGGACCTTCTGTTTTTACTCAGCATGCCCACTTCTAAGCAAATTTCAATTAAGCTTCAAGCTGAAAATGCACCCTTCAAAATCACATTCAAATAAGAAATCTTAGTAACACCATGCTCCTATTTTCCTGCCAAAAAAGCTATTTTGTTTGCCATGTTTTTAGAAGCACATAATACACGCATTAGTTTTCTTTGACTACTGATTTAGAGGTTAAATTTTTTTTAATAATACAAATAAATAATCAAACTTTAAATATATAAATACTAGATTTTTAAAAATAAAAGTGAAAGGTTTCTTATCCCAAATGGATGCATATATGCTGTCAGCCCAGTGGGCAGCATGTCAGTCTCAAAGGGATCTGTGTCTTTGCCTTGCACTGCTGTGAACCTGCATAAAATATTAAAGCATATCCAACAGGGAAAGTCTTATCTTGGCATGGAAGCAAGTCCATCAGTAACTTATCAATATTCAAAATAGAAAAAGCCAAGAGGGTTCTCAAAATTTTAAATGACTAAATAAAACTCAAATTTGACTTCCCTGTAAATAAAAGTAGAACATAGGTAAACTATCTTTAAATCTCAAACCTGACTGTTTACTGACTTCTCAGTAAATACACATCATTTACTTTTATGTGCTTCTCCATGATGATGTCCCAACTCCTTTTTCAATGGAAGCACTGACCCTATCCCTAGTGCAGTCTGAAATACCACAGCTGGGGGCTCTCCAAGTAAGCCGGGTTTCTACAAAAGAAGAAAAAAAGGTAAGACCCATGGCCATAAGATATAACCTAAAAAAAGTTACACATGTGAAAATTCATAAACAACCTGATCCACAACCTGATTCTAGAAAAGAAATGAACTGATTCTAAAAGAAAAAATGATATCATACTTACATTATTAGTATGAATATTCTCAAACTTCATTAATTGTTGTTGTGCCAGTGGTATATGAGAAAGATTCTGAAGGAATAAATTAGAAGTATTACCCATAACTGAGCTCTGTGAAAATGACAAAACGTTATTAGTTTAATTTTGAAAAGCTACATGTTGTATAACCCGATTCATTTTAAAGTTCAATTCTCCAGTAGATCTGAGTAAAAGTAATTGCTTCTAAACATAATATTTCACTTTCCAACTTAACAGGCAAAGTTAATTAATTCTTTTAATAATATACAAAAGGGGGCCATGCAGTCATGAAATTAATTCTACATTCTTTCATCCTTCCTTCCCTCCTCTCACCCCCTTTTGGTTTCAGTGACAGTGACATTCTATTCATTCATTTATTTATTCATTTAATCATTCAACAAAGATTTATTGAGCACTTTCTATGTGCCAGGCACTGTGCTACTTAGTGAGAAGTACAATAAGATCTGCCCTCACAGATCTTACAGTCCCCTAAGGAAGGGAGCCATTAATTAATAATAATTTTAAAAAACCACATGATTACACATGGTAATTATATGAAGGAAAAATGCAGGGGGCTATAAGAACAAATAGTGGAGGAATGTTATTTAGACTGGACGATTCAAGGAAGGTTTCTTGGAGGAACTAATTCTTGTACTGCAATCTGAAGGCTGTAGTTGAAGTCTGGGAGGGAATTAGGTGATGTTGGGGTGGGAATCATTCGCATTCCAGGAAGAAGGACCAGCAGAAGAAAAGATGGAAGGAGGAGAAAACAAGGTCCTTTGAGGACCAAAACCAGGCTGTTGTAGTGGGACAGTGATGTGTATTGAGCTGAGAGGCAGGAGGAGCTAGCTCAAATGTATTGGCCTTAAAGGTAAAGCATTTTGGTCTTTCTCTTAAAATACAGGGAATATTATCAATACTCTGAACTTCCCCTCTCATATTACTCTTCACTCCTTATTGTAATTAACTGTTTAATGTGTTTTCCTTACTGGTTGAAATTCTATAATAACATAGACTTTAAATGTTACATTCCACACAGTAGCCTCAATGATTAGCACAATGTCTAATACATATATGTCAGATACTCAATAAAATACATTGAGTAAATGAATGAATAAAAACTCTATAATGTATCACCAAGTCCTGTGTTAGATTCTAAGGATGAAAAATAAAAGCTGGATTTAGGACCAGATATTCATTCATTCAACTTATATTAAGCATCTATTAGATATTGTTTGATTTGTAATTAGAATTCTATATTCTTAAACAGTACCTGAAATTAATGAGTAATGCTTATCTCTAATATTATGGACATTTAAATCTATAAACACACATTTAAAATATTTATCTAAAAAAGGTAGGAAACATACACTCTATTCTCATATACATGAGTTGTTTTTTATAATATTCATTAAATTTTAGGAATTAAGAGTTACTGTTCATTTATATTTTCTTTCTAGAAATACTTTTTTGAGTTAAGACCACATAAGAAGCCCTGTTTTGAACAACTGATTTATTATCTAGAAAAAATATACCACTTTCCTTCTTAATGCCATACAAATTGGAATCAATAATATTTATTGTGGTATATAACTACTGCTTTGGTTAGCTTAATTGAATCTGATGTACTCATTAAGTTATAATTTTACATAGCTATACTTATTAAAGATTTTCTTTAAAAGCAAAATACTCATTTAATTTCTTGAGAACTTTAAGTGTTAAGAACAAACAAGATATTCACTCCAAATATTTAAAGCGTCAGTATTTAATGTTATTTATGTACCTGATGTGCTTTATTCAAATGTAAAAATGCAGGAGAGATGGATGGATTCATCAGATGTGGCAAGCTGTGAGGTGTTCCAAGAACAGCTTTGAGAAAATAAAAGTAAAAACTTTAATATATATATGGAATTAAAAATTTTTAAAAACCAAGCTTCGAAAAGGGTTAATGAATATTTCTTTAAACTATTAACAAATCCACTGAAAGTTCAATGACAGAGTGACTTTGTCACTGGTCAAAAGTGACAGGCACCTTTCCCTGAGATTCAACCCTGGAATTTGTTTTAAAATTCAAAAGCCTTCTGCCATAATCGTAAAACTCCAAACCTAGGCTTAATCTTCTCTAGAATTTAGTGCAAAAAAACATACCCACCTTTTAATAAGCACAATACTCATTTGAACCCATGTTATTTATTCAGTGTTTTTTTAGGTATTTCAGGCATTTTGGCAGAGGGCAGGAGTAGGGGACCAGATACAATCCTTGTCCTTGAAAAGCTTATATAAAATCCAATTGAGAAGACAATATATGTACACACAAATATTTACATAAAAAAATCAAAAGAAACTGCAAACCTGTACACAGACATAAAGAAAATAAATGGGAACAATACTCATAATCAAGTCTAAGAGTCTAAATACCAGAGTACGTTTCAAAAGGGATGTTTTTAGAACAGAAAACTTACAAAAGGGAGGCAAGGATGTGTTACAGATGTTTGAACCAGAGTGCCTCCATCTTGAATAGAAGTTAGGTAAAATAAGGTTGAGACCTGCTGAGCTGCATTCCCAGTAAGTTAGGCATTCTAAGTTATAGGATGAGACAGGAGGTCGGCAGATACAGGTCACAAAGCCCTTGCTAATAAAACAGGGTGCAATAAAGAAGCCAGTGAAAACCTACCAAAACCAAGATGGCGACAAGAGTGACCTCTGGCCGTCCTCATTGCTACGCTCCCATCAGCAACATGACAGTTTACAAATGCCACGGCGGCGTGTGAAATTTACTCCATATGGTCTAAAGAGGGGAGGAATCCTCAGTTCTGAGAATTGCCCACCATTTTCCTGGAAAACTCATGGATAACCCATCTCTTGCTTAGCATATAATCAAGATAATCAAGAAATAACCATAAAAATGGGCAACCAGTGGCCCATGCCACTGCTTTATGGAGCAGCCATTCTGTTTGTTTGTGTGTGTGTTTGTTTGTTTGTTTGTTTTTGAGAGAGAGTCACACTCTATTTCCCAGGCTGGAGTGCAATGGCACGATCTCTGCTCACTGCAACCTCTGGCCTCCTGGGTTCAAGCAATTCTCCTGCCTCAGCCTCCCAAGTAGCTGGGATTATAGGCACTCACCACCACACTCAGCTAACTCTTTTTTTTTTTAAGTACAATTTCCATTTTATTTTTCTCCAGATAATAGTCTATCTCAGTCTTTAAGGACTCAGCTCCTTACATGGGCTTTGGTGGGGGACGTGGGCAGCACCCGCAGGTCTAAATTGGGGTGGGGGTGTTTGGTCTTTGCGGGCTTCATGAGATCGATTCCTGACTACTTTGCTGTGAATTGCACAACTCACACAGTAATGTAGCTTCACATACAGCTTGGGAAGCACATAGGCATCAAAGACGCTCACTTCAGAAATGTCCCTGACTGCTGCGGCCTCCACTATGTTTTGAATGACGAATTTCTTAATGGCCTTGTCCTTGGGCACGCATTGGGCACAGTTAGTGCAGCGAATAGGCTGCAGGTGGCCACGGCCCTTTTTGGCACGACCGTTGTTCCTTCTTTTCTTTGTCATCTTGGAAGCATGGACCGAAGAGAGCTAATTTTTGTATTTTACCAGAGACGAGGCTTCACCATGTTGGCCAGGCTGGTTTTGAACTCCTGACCTTGAGATCCACCCACCTTGGCGTCCCAAAGGGCTGGGATTACAGGTGTGAGCCACCGCGCCCAGCCTGGAGAAGCCATTCTTTATTCCTTTTCTTTCTTAATAAACTTGCTCTCACTTTAACAAAAACAAGGGTGGGGAGGATGTTTTTAGAATAGATAATATAGAGACACAAAAAGGACCATGAGATAGAAAATATATGAAGAAATTTAATCTAACTATTGTAAAATAACTGGAATAATCATAATATACAAAATTAGGCTGGGCACAGTGGCTCACGCCTGTAATCCCAGCACTTTGGAAGGCCAAGGTGGGAGGATCATTTGAGGTCAGGAGTTCGAGACCAGCCTGGTCAACATGGTGAAACCCTGTCTCTATCAAAAATACAAAAATTAGCCAGGCATGGTGGCACATGCCTGTAATCCCAGCTACTTGAGAGGCAGAGGCAGGAGAACTGCTTGAGGCTGGGAGGCGGAGGTTGCAGGGAGCTGAGATCACGCCACTACACTCCAGCCTGGCTGACAGAGCGAGACTCCATTTCAAAATAATACATAAAATTATATATATATAATATACAAAATTAGTGTACTGGTAACATCTTCTTGTAATATATATGTAGTAAAATTAAAAAAACACTGTACTATGACAGGTGAAATAAACAAATGAATGAAATAAATCCTCATTCTAACCAAATTTTTTTAGTATCCGTCTAAGTCTACATTGGGACTGCCTCAGAAGACAAGAATGATATAACTTCTTGGTTTTCAGGAGTAGAATGATACCAGTGAGACAACCATAGGAAACTATTTAATTCAACAGTTTTCAATATTCTCTCTAGCAAAGGAGCAAGTGCCCAGAGTATGCAGGATTGGAGGGAATGTTTCATTCTAGCATAATTTCAGGAAAGTTACGATAATGTGAGGATATGTGGAAGAGGACTCATTTAGAATTCTATTATCTACTTCAATGAGGAAAAAGGCATTTCTGAGTGGAAAACTGGTACACAGAAAATAACTCCTCTGCAAGTGATAGGGAATTAAGTGTAGAAAATTAGAGAAAATATTACTAGACTTAGCCAAATAACTTCCGTATAGCCCCTTCAATAAATTATGCTGGGAAAATGGAATATTCATATGCAAAAGAATGAAACTAGACCCTTATCTCTCACCATATATAAAAACCAACTCAAAATGTATTAAACACTTAAATGCAAGACTAAAAATTGTACAACTACTGAAAGAAAACATGGGGGAAACACTTGAGGATATTGATCTGGGCAAGGATGTTACGGGTCACACTTCACAAGCACAGGCAACAAAATCAAAAATAGACAAATGGGATTTTATTAGACTAAACAGCTTCTGCACAATGAGGTAAACAATCAATACGGTGAACACGTATAACTTGTAGAATGGGAGAAAATATTTGCAAATTATTCATGTGACATAGGACTAATATCTAGAATATACACAGAACTCTAGCAATTCACAGCAAAAATAAAAATAAAAAGAAAAACCACCCCCATTAATCCAATTTAAAAATGGGCAAAGGATCTGAACAGATATTTCTCAGAAGGCATATAAATAACCAACAAGTATATGAAAAAATGTTCAACATCAGTATCATCAGTCAAATGTAAGTCAAAACCACAATAAGATATCATCTCACCCCAATTAGAACGGCTAATTCTAATTATCAAAAAGACAAACAAATAATAAATGCTGGTGAGGATACGGAAAAAAGGGAACTCTCTTACGCTGCTGGAGGGAATGCCAATTAGTACAGCCATTATGTAAAACAGTATGATGGTTTCTCAAAAAAACAAATATAGAGCTACCGTATGGATCCAGCAATCCACTAACGAATATTTATCCAAAGAAAAGGAAATCACGACCAGGTGCAGTGGCTCATACCTGTAATCCCAGCACTTTGGAAGGCTGAGGTGAGTTGATCACTAAAGGTCAGGAGTTCGAGACCAGCCTGACCAACATGGCGAAACCCTGTCTCTATTAAAAAACACAAAAATAGCAGGGTGCAGTGGTGCACGCCCAAAATCCTAGCTACTCGAGAGGCTGAGGCATGAAAATCACTTGAACCCCGGAGGCAGAGATTGCAGTGAGCTGAGATCATGCCACTGCACTCCAGCCTGAGCAACAGGGTGGGACTCTATCTCAAAAAACAAACAAACAACAACAAACCAAAGAAAAGGAAATCTGTATCTTGAAGAGATATCTGCATCCTGATGTTTACTGCAGCACTATTCACAGTAGCCAAGATATGGACTAAGTGTCCATCAACAGATGAATGGATAAAGAAAATGTGGTACATATACACAATGGAATACTATTCAGCCATAAGAAAAAAGGAAAGCTGGTCATTTGCAGCAACCTGGAGGACATTATATTAAGTGAAACAAGTCAGGCACATAAAGATAAATACTGCATGTTCTCCCTCATATACAGGAGCTAAAAAAGTTGAGTTCATAGAAGTTGAAGGTACAATCATAGTTATTAGAGTCTGGGAACAGAAGGCAAAAGGGGATGATAGGGACAGGTTGGTTAATGAATACAAAATTACAGCTAGATAGGACGATTAAGTTTTCATGTTCTATAGTGCTATAGGGTGACTAAGTTAACAAACATTTATTGTGTATTTTCAAATAGCTAGAAGAGAGGACTTTAAATGCTCCCAACACAAGGATATGATGAATGTTTCAGGTGGTTAATATGCTAATTACCTTCATTTGATTATTATAGATTATATACACATATTGGGCTATCAGTCTGTACCCCATAAATATGTATAATTATTACATGTCAATTAAAAATTTTTTAACAACAAAAACTTGAGTGGAGGAGTTAATTTTTTTTAAATTCTGTAGTTGAAGTACAAAAAGCAGAGCTTTTAAGACACATCCCTTCTTATTAAATTAATGACCGCCTGGGGAAATACATCTAAATTACAAAGCTCTAGATGTATTTGTATTATCTATGAAAGATTAATAGAAGTCTCTTCCCTCAAAATCTATTATGGAAACCACAAATAATAGATATCAAAATGTTTTTAAAACTACATTACTTTAAAGTCACACCTTATTGATGAAGTACCTAGTAGTCACACGGCAAATATCAGAAAAGGATTTTCCAAGATAATAGAAAATACAAACTCACTTGGCAACTTAAAATATATTTTATTAAACATATAAACATCTATGGATAGATATGTTAATATTAATTTTTAAAAGCTGGTGGCTACCTTAATATAAAAAAATCCAGAGCAAAGGATATTACCAGGGATAAAGATCACCATTTTGTAATGACAAATGGGCCAATTAATCAAAAGGATACAACAACCTTAAATGTTTGTGCACCAAATAACAAAGCTTCAAAATATACGAAGCAAAATTCACAGAACTGAAAGGAAAAGCAGACAAACCCAAAATTATGATTAAAAATTTCAACAACTCCTCTTCTTTTTCAGATCATCATTGCATTTTACTATAAAACATTGAAATATATTTTTCTTCACAGCTTTTACTGAACACAGTATCTTCCAGTTTATAACAACAACAGAAACAACAATCAGAATAAAAACAGTCTGAAAACGTCCATAGCATCTTGCCTACCTGCTCTTACCCTTAGCTTATGGCTAGGACTCCCATTATGCCCCATCCTCTCCTCAGTATAATTGATAGAATAAGTTGACAAAAAATCAGTAAGGATATAGGAGACATGAACACTATCAACCATGTTGAGCTAACTGACACGTATAGAACACTCCACATCCAGTAAGAGCAGAATACACATTCTTCTCAAGTGTCCATGGAATATTTGCCAATATAGCCTGTATTCTGAACCATGAAACAAGTCTAAATTCTAATTTATAAATTTAAGTTGTACAAAGTATCTTCTCTAACTACAAGTGAATTAAATTAGGCATCAATAACAAAAAAAAAAACCTAGAAAATCTCCAAATTTTGGAACTTAAGTGACACTTACAAATAACCAATGGACCAAATAAATCAAAATGGAAACCAAAAAGTATTCTGAAATGAATGAAAATAATATAACATTCAAAATTTGTGAGATACAGTGTTTAGAAGGGAATGTGTAATACTAAACACACTAAAAGAAAGGTCTCAAGTGAATAATCTAGTTTTACTTTAAAAAACCAGAAAAGGAAGAACAAAATATGCCCAAAGTAAGCAGAGAGAAATAAAGTGGAAATCAATGAAATAAAAAACAGACAACAACCAGAGAAAGTCAATGAAAACAAAAGCCAGCTCTCTGGAACAATCAGTAATATCGATAAACCTTTTGCCAGACTTATCAGGAAGAGAGAAGACAAAAATATCAGGAATGTGAAAGAGTCATCACTATAGATCCTGCAGAGATTAAAGAATAATAAGGGAATATTATGAACAATGTTATGCCAATAAATTTGATAACTTACATAAAATAGATAATTTCCTTGAAAGATACAAACTAGTAAAGCTCACTTAAGAAGAACAATATCCTGAAATAGCTCTTATATATTAAAGAAATTAAATGTGTAGTTAGAAATCTTCCTTAAAAAATTCAACACAGCTGATCTCACTAGCGAATTCTACCAAACATATGAGGAAGAAATAATAGCACTGAACACAAACTCTTCTGATGACTGAAGAGAGGGAATATTTTCCAAATTGTTCCATGAGGGCAGCATAACAAAACCAGAAAATACATTACAAGGTAAGAAAACTACAGACCAATATACTTCATAAACATAGGTGCAAAAATTTCAAACTAAATGTTATTAAATCAAATTCAACAATATATAAAAAAGGTTATAATATGCCATGATTAAGTGAGGTTTATCCTAAGAATAAAAGGTTAATATAACATTCAAAAATCATCAATGTAATGTATCATGTTAACAGAGAGAAAAGTATATGATCATCTCGATATATGGAGAAAGCATTCAACAAATTCCAGCAATCATCATGCTAAAACTCGGCAATTAGCAATAGATGGTAAATTCCCCAGCTTAATAAAAGAAATCTGTGAAAAAAACTCTAGCTAAGATAATACTTAATAATCAAAGAATGAATGCCTTCTCCATGAGATCAGAAATGAAGCAAGGATGTCTGCTCTCACCAGTTCTATGCACAATTACAGTGGAATTTCTATCTAATGCAAAAAAGCAAGGAAAAAAATAGAAGCCATATATGTTGGAAAGGAAGAAGTAAAATTGTGTTTATTTGTAGATAACATAATCACCTACATAGAAAATCCCAACAAAAACCTACTAGAAATAATGAGTGAGTTTAGCGAGACTGTAGGATATAAGATAAATATGTATTTAATCAGTTATACTTCTATATGCTAACAACAAGCAATAGGACATTGAAGTTAAGAGAGCAGTACCATTTAAAGTAACATTAAAAAATATGAAATACTGTGAATAAATCTGACCAAAGATGTATAAGATTCATATTCTGAAAACAATAAAATATCACTGGGAGAAATAAAATATTGCCTCAAAATAATTGAAAAGATATACCATACTTATGGATCAGAAGCCTCAGAATTGTTGTGAATTCTGCCTAAATTAGCATACAAATCAATACAATCTTAATCAAAATGCCAGCTGACATTTTTCATAGAAATTGGCACTCTGATTCTAAAATTTATAAGCCAATGCAAAGAACCCGGAATAGCCAAAACAACTCTGAAAAAGAAGAATAAAGTTGAAGGACTTACACTGATTTCAGGATTTATTACACATGTATTTTGGTATACAGACAGTATTGATATAAAGACAGTACTGTTATAAAGACAGACATTTAGATCAATGAACAGAGTTTAGTTATAGACTCATGCATATATGGTAAACTGATTTTTGGCAAATGTCAAAATATTCAATGAATTATAAGCTTTTTAAACAAATGATACTGGAATAACTGTATAACTATACGTAAACAAAAAACATCTGGACTCTTACTTCATACTATAAACTAAAATTCACTCAAAACAGATCATAGACCTAAATATAGGGATAAAATTATAAAACTTTCTCCAAGAAAACATACAAGAAAATCATAGAAAACCTGAAATTGGCAAAGATTTCTCAAATATGACATACGAAGTACAAATTATAAAAGAAAAAATAATAAATTGGATTTTGTCAAAATAAAACATTTTGCTCTTCAAAAGACACTGTTAAAAAATATTTGCAAACCATATATCCAACAGACTACTTGTATGTAAAATTAAAAAGCACTCTTACAACTTGATAAGAAGACAAACAACACGTACAAAATATTTGAAAAGACATATCATCAAAGATATAAAGATGACAAATAAGCACAATAAAAGGTGCTCAAAATCATTAGTCAAAAGAAATATTCAAATTGAAACCACAGTAAGAGAGCACTACACATCCACTAGAAAGGCTAAAATTAAAAAGACCAACAGATCAAGTAGTGGCGGGGATACTGAGCAAACTGGAGCCCTAGAAACTGATGGTGAATACGTAAAATGGCTCAACCACATTGGAAAACAGCTAGGCAGTTTCTCACCACTTAAACATGTATCTATCATATGACTCAGCCATTCCACAGATAGTTATTTATCAAAGAGAATAAAAGCATAAGAAATAAAAGCATAAAGACTAGTACACAAGTGTCCATAGAGATTTTATTTGTAATGGCCTCGAACTGGAAATAATCCAGATGTCCATCAACAAATCAATGAATAAGCAAATTATAGAAGGAAATACTACTCGGGAATAAAAAGAAAAACTACTACTAATCCATGTAACAACATGAACGAATCTCAAACCAGTAAGCTAAGTGAATGAAGCCAAACAGTACAGATTGTGTGATTCCTTTTATACCAATTTCTACAAAATACAAACTGTAGTGACAGAAAGCAGATCAGTGGTTTCCCGGGGACAGGGTAGCGGATGGATTACAAATGCACAAAAGGAAGCTTTGGAGGGTAATTTATATGTCTATTATTTGATTGTGGTAACGATTTCATGAATATGAAAGAAATCTGTGAAAAAAACTCTAGCTAAGATAATACTTAATAATC
>NC_045434.1:157357657-157381493 GCF_002776525.5 Piliocolobus tephrosceles
AACTCTAGCTAAGATAATACTTAATAATCAAAGAATGAATGCCTTCTTTGATGATATATAACATCAAAATATATCAATTTGTACACTTCAAATACCTATAGTTTAATGTACATCAACTATATCTCAATTAAAGCTGTTTAAAAATACAGTTTATACTATCAAGTGATTACATAATAAATTAGGAACGTACACACATAAAGAAAAAAGTCTAGAATAATTATATTTATTGTATTTTTGAAGGTAGTTAAGAGGTCTAGATTGAAGAGAAAAGATCAGCTTGGTCAGAGTAACATAATCAAAATTGGACCTGGGAGGGAAATTAATCTAATAGCAGTTGGAGCCTCCATTTTAGTGGTAGAAATAGACAATAAACAAGTACATGTATAGTATATGTCAGTTGTTTTTAAAATTATACAATGATAAAGATGCAGGGCAAGGGTATAAGAATTACAATTTTTTTTTTTTTTTTTTTTGAGACGGTGTCTCACTCTGTTGCCCAGGCCAGAGTGCAGTGGTGCAATCTTGGCTCACTGCAACCTCCACCTCCAGGGTTCAAGTCATTCTCCTGCCTCAGCCTCCCGAGTAGCTGAGGCTACAAGTGCATGCCACCATGCCCAGCTAAATTTTGTACTTTTAGTAGAGATGGGGTTTCGCCACGTTGGCCAAGCTGATCTTGAACTCCTGACCTCAGGTGATCTGCCCACTTCAGTGTCTCAAAGTACTGGGATTATAGCCGTGAACTACAGCACCCAGCCAAGAATTACAATTCTTTATCATTAATTCAGTTGGCTCAGAGAAGGCCTCTGTGAGGAGTTCAGGATATAGCAAGGTTACAGTTAAGATACAGTAAAGGACATAGTAAAAAGAAAAATAAATGGAATTTATTGATTAACAAGACACTTTTTCTCAACATCAAGAAACTTTCCACACATTTTCCAGCTATGTATGTGCTCAAGTGAGGCAATGATTTAATCCTCTTCCCTTTCCACCCCACACAAGAAAAAGCTATGCTTGATGAAATAACTTCTGCATCAGTGTAATATTCAAACATCTTACTTAAAATTGAGAAAGCGCTAAGCATAAAGAAGCCTACTGCCATATGGCCATACATTAATCTGAGTAGAACAGCAGAGTGGAGAATATTTAGTTTTAGATGAAAAGAAGAGACAAAAATAATACTTGAGAGGAATTAGTAAAGATAGCCCAGAGTCCAAAGAAGCAGATGATACTTTCTAAAAGACCTAAGAATGTGGTATGCTTCTTTAGACACTAATACATAATCTTGGACTGCATTAAGGGAAATATAATGATAATAGGAAGGAAATCCCACTGCATTCTGTGTTAATCAAAACCAATCTACAGAATATGTTTGTGTCTGTGTACATCATATTTTGGGACAACCCGGAAGACCTAGACTACATCTACAAGAGAACAACTTGTGGGGGATTTAAAGCACATGTCCTGTGACATGTTATGGAAAGTCAAATATAGAACTGTAATCTGCAAAGAGATATAAGATGCATAAAAAGAGAGTTGCAGAAAAAAACACCATCTCTGTTTATGTTTACTTTCATATTAAAAAAGGAAAACATTAGATTTGATCATTTCTAAATATATGGATTGACAATGGTTCATCCGTTTAATTGACATCTTTTACATTTATGGTATATATTGGGGCTCTGCTCGAAATTTATTTTACTAATAAAGTTGCATTGTAAAAAAAAGAACTGGTCTGGAGAAAAGAAGACAGGGAAAATAAAAAATGACTGAGGTTTCATGGTAGTTGTCTTCAAATATTAGGAGGCTTTTATTATGCAAGAAGGAATACATTTATCCTGTATTTCTTCAGAGGTGGAACCAGAATAAGTGGCTAAAAATTGCTTATATTAGTAATATAAAAACTTTCCAGTAATTGAAACTGTCAAACCAGGGAATAGGCTGCCTTGGGAAGTAATTAGCTTCTAATTCTTCATGTTGTCAAGACAAAAAAGAGTATCTCTATATCATTAAAACTGTAAAAGAGATATCTAATTGCATAATAGCCTGAGCCAGAAAACTACCAAAGCTGCTTCTTACACACAAATAATTATATGAAGTACTTAATATGAATACTGTTGTATAATAAATAATTTGACTGGCCTTTGTCCCTGGTTCCTGAAAGGGAGACTCTAAATCCTTGGATTTTCCTGAGTTACAGGAGTGTCTTTGATATGCTACTGAGGGAACTCATTATGGACCCATAGATAGCTTCCAGATGAGGGCTGGCTGTGCCAAAAGACCAACTCTATAAGGAGAGGTGGAGCTTTGCACCGTGGGATATCAGCCTGACCTTCTAACTTCCAGGGAATGGAAGCAAAGTAGAGACTGAGTTCTATCATGGGGCCTATCAATCACACCGACATAGTGAAACTCCAATAAAATCTCTGGACATCGAAGTTCAGTAGAGATCCCCAGATGGAAAACATATTGATGTGTTGGGAGGGTGACATGGCCTGATTTGATGGGTAGAGGACACAGAAGCTCTGTATTCAAGACCCTCCAAGATTTTTCCCTAAGTGTATCTTCCCTTGCCTGTGTCCTTATGTACTCATAAGCATGGTGCTTTCCTAAGTTCTGTGAGCCATTCTATTGAACTATTGAACCTGAGGGCATTGTGGGAACTCCCAAATTTATAGTTAGCTGGTCAGAAGTGCACATGGCCTGGAAAATCCCCTGAACTTGCGTCAAGGTCTAAAGTGAGGGTAGCCATATGGAAGATTGAGCTCTTAACTTGTGGGGTCTGTGCTAACTCTAGGTAGTTAGTGCCAGAATTGAATTGCAGCAGGTGAACTGGTGTGAGACCAGTTGGGATGAAAACATAATAAATGTATTTAATATATTTGCTCTATACATATTTGCTCTGAACTTAAATGTTGAATACAGTAGATCCCCCTTATCAGCGAGCGATATGTTCCAAGACCCCCAGTGGATGCCTGAAACCATAAATAGTACCAAACCTTATATATGCTATGTTCAAATTTCTTTTTCCTTCTTCACAATTTCATGGATAGAAAATTCATTCTCACTGTAGATCTTGGCAATTTCAGCACACATTTTGTTTTCCCTTATTAAGTTGGAAACGTTTTAACCTTTTCACTGAAAGGATGCACTTTGCAGCTTCTCTTTGTCATATCCAAACTGCCAGCATCACTACTCTTGTGCTTTGGGACCATTATTAAAGAAAATAAGGGTTACTTGAACATAAACACTACAATACCATGACAGGTGATGTGATAACTAACCAAGATGGCTACTAAGTGATTAACGGGTGGGTAACATATACAGAGTAGGTACAATGGACAGAGGGATAATTCATAGCCAAGGCAGGAGGAGCAGAACAGCAAAACATTTCATCACACTACTCAGGACAGCATGCAATTTAAAACTTATAAGTAGTTTGTTTTTGGAATATTCTACTTAATATTTTCAGACTGCAGGTAACTAAACTGTGGAACACAAGAACACAGATAAGGGGAGACCACTGTATAGGCATTCATTTCCTCATAACGCTAAAACAGACATTTTTGTACATAAAAAGTTGTGCATTTCAGAATGCACAGAAGGTAAGCTCTTACTAAAGAATACTAAATAGGTAGATATTTAATGTATACTGATATTATAAAGATTTGCATAATACTTAGAAAATAATAATGTTTTCATCATTTGCTACAAAGTGAAACAATTTTACAACAAAAAGGGGAAGAACAAAGAGGAAACAAAATTTGGCACTTTTCAACAAAATAATTCTGCTAAAAATATTACATAGAAAAGTATTAATTCTTTGTGGATATAGGTTATAACAATGTAGTGTGTTAACTATTACCTTGGTCTACAAATTCATGTCTACTAAGAGCTAAACAGAAGGTTTGATATTTAGCATTTATTAATAGTAAAAACAACCACATAAGCAGTTTGTATATATCAAAAATAGTCAAAATATATCACCTCAGATTATTGATCAAAACTCATCAGCAGGTCCTAGAAAAATTTTTAAATTTTTATACTAATTTAAATATATTTTCACAAATAAATGTATTTTTTCATATTTCACATGTGAAAAAATTAACTTCATGCTAACATTCTTTAATCAGTATACATACATGTCCATACCTGGTTTAACAGCTCGTCCACATAACTGGGGCTGTAGAAGAACCTGCAACATGGCAGGGTTGTTTAAACTTTTCATAATTTGTACTGGATTTGGCTCTGGAAGTAAGCCCTTTTGATTACTGTGCATCTGCAATGAATATAGAAATAAGAAACATTAGAACAAGCGTAAGTACAAAAGACATAATTTCAAAGGCTTTCTTCTAGAAATTCTCATTCATCTGACAAGATCTATTTTATGATAAACATAATTTGACTTATATTATATATCTATTTTATACTCTCTACCACAGTTCTCAATTATACATACAGCATAAAATCCTCATAGAATGTCTCAAGTAAATATCAACTGGCTTTAAGAGGACTGACAATTTAGTACAATGAGTCTCATCATATCATACAAATAGAAGGATGACAAGGGAATCTGAAGTTATTAATAACTTGTTAACACAATATGAATACCTTGATACTACAGAAGAGCCTTCTTATAATGTTGATTTAAAGCTTAATTGGCTAGGCAAAGTGGCTCACACCTGTAATCGTGGCACTTTGGGAGGCTGAGGCGGGAGGATCACTTGAGCCCAAGAGATCAAGATCAGCCTGGGTGACACAGTGAAACCCTGTTTCTGTATTTTACAAATAAAAACTTCAAATGAAAATAAAATGAAGTTTAATAATGTGGGTTGCCTTATAATTCAAAATCTTCTTATTATTTTATTTTATTTAATTTTTTGAGACGGAGTCTCACTCTGTTGCCCAGGCTGGAGTGCAGTGGCGCAATCTCGGCTCACTGCAAGCTCCACCTCCCGAGTTCACACCATTCTCCTGCTTCAGCCTCCCAAGTAGCTGGGACTACAGGTGTCCGCCACCCATGCCTGGCCAATTTTTTGTATTTTTAGTAGAGATGGGGTTTCACTGTGTTAGCCAGGATGGTCTTGATCTCCTGACCTCGCGATCCATCCGCCTCAGCCTCCCAAAGTACTGGAATTACAGGCATTAGCCACCGCGCCTGGCCCAAAATCTTCTCTTTTATAAAGGTCTTTACTTGATTAATTTAGTATGAGATTAAAATGAGCTGGCCTTACATACATGCAATCGAGTAGCTTCCTAAAAATATGAAATAATTTTCAGTTTTAAAAACCAGCTTGATGGATGGGGATATTAATATATATAATTACATAAAAGATAAAAACTTTTAGCTATGAGAAAATGGAGAACTGACAAGGACAACTGGAAACTTTTGCCAACCCAGATACTGCAAAATTGAGAGGGAGAAGGTGATGCATCCAAGAAACTGACATAAAGCCTGTGAGAAACCCCTGGGGAGATAGAAGATGTGAAGGTAAACATCAGCAGAGAGCATGAGAGCGCATGGGTCCACACACAGGATAATTCAGGGAAGCGCTGTTGAGTTGTGTTTGCCTTCAGAGAGCATGGCTTTCTTGGCCAGGACAGCAAGGTGGGAAAACAGCAGCAACACCCCAGTGACAGCCATAGGACCAATGAACAGCAGGATGGCACGCAAGTGCAGAGACAATGGGGACAAGATAACACTAGGCGGGCAGACCAGCTGGTCACTGAAAACCTTCCCACCTCCCCGACCTTCTCAGGTCCTCCCACACCCACTCTGCAGGATAGAAGAGTTACAGCGGAGGAAGGAAGAACTTGGAAAAGAGCAGGGGTGGAAATGGAAATGAAGAGAGGCTCTCTAAGGTGCAGGGCTGCCTGGCTGGGGTAGGAAAAGGGCTGGGCTCAAGCCTAGATGGTGAAGGCAGAACTTCTCTGCCCTGAGGTCCTTGCCTGCCTTCCCTAAACCCTAGCTAAGACCAGGCTTTAGCTTCCCTCTGTCCATCCCCCTCCCCATAACCTCTAAACAGTGACATACAGAAAGGTGACAGCCCCCACAGGAAATTAATATTCATACATTCAAAAGAAAAATAGCTAGACATTTGGAGAATGCAGTCACTAAAAAATAAAATCAACAAACTGAACCACCTATAAGACAGAAAGCAGAATCATGAATAGGAAATAATAAGAATGTCAAATAAATGTAATAGACATTACAAAAATAAAATGGATTTTTACTCATAACATGAAGGAAGGACAAGCAGTTATAAAGAATAACCAATGAGAGATGCTAGATTATGAAAAACATAAGTATTGAGAAAAAATAATAGCAGCCCTCACTTACTATAGACTTGGCATTGTTCTAAACACTTTACATGAATTAGATCATTTAATCCTCAAAAAGCCAATTCTATAAGGTTGGTATTATCTCCATTCTATAGATAAAGAAACTGAAGGAATTCATGAAGCATTATTATTACCCTGTGCTTTAACAGATAGGTTAAACAGTAGAATACATGTGACTAAAAAACAAAATAGTAATTTTTTTTTTTTTGAGATCTCAGAGTCTTGCTGTGTCGCCCAGTCTGGAGTGAAATGGCATGATCTCAGCTCACTGCAACCTCTGCCTCCCGGGTTCAAGCAATTCTCCTGCCTCAGCCTCCCAAGTAGTTGGGATTACAGGTGCCTGCCGCCACGCCTGGCTATTTTTTTTTTCTTTTGTATTTTTAGTAGAGACTGAGTTTCACCATGTTGGCCAGGCTGGTCTCGAACTCCTGACCTCAGGTGATCCACCTGCCTTGGCCTCCCAAAGTGCTGGGATTACAGACATGAGCTACCGCACCTGGCCCAAAATTGTGATCTTAAAGATCCAGTTAAAGAAACCGAAAATTCCAACAAACAAGAAAAAGCAAGGTGGCAAAGAAAATGGAAGTAGAAGCATCAGCACCTGTGATATTAGAAGTCCCTGAAGGAGAAGAAAATAAGTTCTTTGAAGAAATAATGGCTGAGAAATTTCCCATTATTAAAGAACAATTGAAGAGCATAGAATGAAAGGGTTCACAGTCTCCCAAACATGATTTCTAAAGAAAAAACCCACTTAGTCACATTTCTTTGTGTGACATTTAAGAACATCACAGCCAATAACAACAACAGAAAACCTTCTAAAAGCTTCCATTTAAAAAGAACATATCTCTAAAGGAACAAGAAACAAATCAATATAATCTTCTTTCTCAAAGCATCAACATTAGATTCAAGAAGATAATGAATTAATATTTTCAAAGTATTGTAAGAAAAGAACTCTGAGCCTAAATTTTTAAATTAATCTAAGTTAATTAATATCACAAAGAAATAAAAATATTCTCAACTATACAAGTTCTCAAGTTTTTACCACAAGAATACTATCTTTCGAAATGCCCTAGGAGGAAGTAATCCAGCAAGAAAAGAAATAAATGCAAGATGTTATTATATAATATGTTGAATTTGAGGTATGCAATATCGTAATTTTAATCTTATATACAAAGACACAACCATAAAAACAACCCAAAAACATTTAAGACTATCCTAATGTAAAAATGTAGACACCAATATGATGATAGGTATAGTAGGAAGGAGGAAGCAGATGGAGGTGAGAATAAGTGGGTAGATAGAAGTTCTGATAAACCTATGCATGTTAAAAAGTTAGGGACAACTGGCCGGGCACAGTGGCTCACCCCTGTAATCCCAGCACTTTGGGAGGCTGAGGCAGGCAGATCGCTTGAGGTCAGGAGTTCAAGACCAGTCTGGCCAACATGGTGAAACCCTGTCTCTACTAAAAATACAAAAATTAGCTGGATGTGGTGGTGCATGCCTGTAATTCCGCTAATCAGGTGGCTGAGTCACGAGAATCGCTTGAACCCGGCAGGCAGAGGTTGCAGTGAGCCAAGATTATGCCACGCACTCCAGCCTGAACGACAAAGCAAGACTCTATTTCAAAAAAAAAAAAAAAGTTAGGGACAGGGACAATCACCAGCAGGATAAAGACAGAATGTGTAACTCTCAAATGACACTGATGAACTTAAGGAGAAATCACGATTATCTCAATAGTTGTAGAAATATTCTGATAAAGTTCAGCACCTATTTATGATATTTAAAAAAACTCAGAAAACTTGGTATTTCCAAAGGATATGTACCAAAAACCTATAGAAAATGTTATCTAGAATACCTTATTTTTAAGACTGAGATTTCTCACTGTCACTACTATCTGACCATAAAGGGCCCGCATGCCATGCTAAGGAAGGTGAACTTAAGCAGGCATTAAAGAATATTAAGCAAGAGAATGACATAAGCTGATTTGAGGATGAGAAAGATCTCTCCTGTGCACTGTGCAAGATGGATTAGAAGGGGAAAGACTAATGACATGGGACCACGTAGGGAATTATTCTAATCAGAGAGGTGAGAAAAGATAAGATTCTGAGTGAAGTAATTAAGATGCTGACAAGGTCCCAAGGATTTGAGAGATCTTAGGAGGTGAAATTGAAATGATGTGCTAGTATTTCTGACATTTACATTAGAAAGTGGGTGAGGGAGACCAATCACAATTAACTGAGTTTTTGATTCACATAGTTTTAGTTTGGATGAACTGATGCCATATATAGATATTATAGAACATAGAAAAGCAAGTCCCAGAAAAAAAATAGTCTTTTTTGAAATGGTGAAACTGAACTATTTATATAGCATGAAGTGGGAATGTCTAAGAATCCTTTGGAAATATTAATTTAGTACTGAGAGCAGTTTGGTCTAAAATTATATGCTTGGAAGTAATCACTAATAGGCATAAATAACAGGAAGAAAATGAGAAGGCCAAATATGGAAATCTACTGATATCAGCTCTTAAGGGGAAAAAATAAGTTAAGGAAAGAACACACAGGCAGATAGGAAAATGAATGGTGTGGCAGAATTCAAGGTAGTAGAGAGTTTTGTTTTGTTTTTGAGACAGGGTCTTGCTTTGTCACCCAGGCTGGAGTGCAGTGGTATAATCACAGCTCACTGCAGCCTCAAACTCCTGGGCTCAGGTTCTTCTTCCACCTCAACCTCCCAAGTAGCTGGGACTAACAGGTGCAAACCACTAAGTCTAGCTAACTTTTTGTAGAGACAGGGGCTTCACCATGTTTCCCAGACTAGTCTCGAGCTCCTGGGCTCAAACAATCCTCCCACCTTGGCCTCCCAAAGTGCTTGGATTACTGGCATGAGCCACCATGCCCAGTAAGTAGAAGGTTTTAAATGTTGCAAAGGGACCAACCAATAAAAGACTGCAATGTAGTCACTAGATCTGAATATTTAAAAACCCCTATTAACTTAATGAGAACAGATTCACTTGAATAGTAGAGGCAGAAACTACATTGCATTAAACTTGAGAGGGAGATAGGAAATTAAGAAATGGTGACAACAAGTGAGGTCTAATTCTTCAAGCAACTCTGGTTATAAACCCCAGTATCTTTTGCTGTGCCAAAGCTCTTTAGTTTAATTAGATCCCATTTGTCTATTCTGGCTTTTGTTGCCATTGCTTTTGGTGTTTTAGTCATGAAGTCTTTGCCCATAACTATGTCCTGAATGGTATGGCCTAGATTTTCTTCTAGGGCATTAAAAGAAACTACCATCAGAGTGAACAGGCAACCTACAGAACGGGAGAAAATTTTTGCAATCTACCCATCTGACAAAGGGCTAATATATCCAGAATCTACAAAAAACTTAAACAAATTTACAAGAAAAAATCAACCCCATCAAAAAGTGGGCAAAGGGTATGAACAGACACTTCTCAAAAGAAGACATTTATGCAGTCAACGGACACATGAAAAACTGCTCATCGTCACTGGTCATCAGACAAATGCAAATCAAAACCGCAGTGAGATATCATCTCACGCCAGTTAGAGTGGTGATCATTAAAAAGTCAGGAAACAACAGATGCTGGCGAGGATGTGGAGAAATAGGAATGCTTTTATACACTGTTGGTGGGAGTGTAAATTAGTTCAACCACTGTGGAAGACAGTGTGGCAAGTCCTCAAGGATCTAGAACTAGAAATACCATTTGACCCAGCAATCCCATTACTGGGTATATTCCCAAAGGATTATAAATCATGGTACTATAAAGACACATGCACATGTATGTTTATTGCGGCACTATTCACAATAGCAAAGACTTGGGGCTAACCCAAATGTCCATCAACGATAGACTGGATTAAGAAAATGTGGCATATATACGCCAAGGAATACTATGCAGCCATAAAAAAGGATGAGTTCATGTCCTTTGCAGGGACATGGATGAAGCTGGAAACCATCATTCTCAACAAACTAACACAAGGACAGAAAACCAAACACCACATGTTCTCACTCATAGGTGGGAATTGAACAATGAGAACCCATGGACACAGGGCAGGGAACATCACACCGGGGCCTGTTGAGGGGTGGGGGGCTGGGGGAGTGACAGCAGTAAGAGAAATGCCCAGTGTAATGATGAGTTGATGGGTGCAGCAAACCAACATGGCACATGTATACCTATGTAATTGGCTGAGTACTCAATAGTCCTCCTTGCTTTGGCATTAACCTACATCTAAGCATACTCATATTCACTCTGCAAGCAGACCACTTACCACTCCTCAAGCATGTAAATCCAGCTCATACCACTGTGTGAGTGTTTCTGTTCCACCTAGAGTGACTACTCACTTTCCCATTTTAGGGTTGCCAGATGTAGCAAGTAAAAATACAGAATGTGCAATTAAATGTGAAGTTCAGATAAACAATGAATGATTATTTTAGTGTAAGTATCTCCAGCAAAAATCTGTATTTCTCTGGCAATCCTATTCACTTCTCAGCAACACAAGTCAATATCTCATCCATTCGTTAATGTCACACTCAAATATGACCTTCAGCATAAAGTCTTTCCCAATTCCTTCAAAAGTGTATTCCTTCCTTCATTCAATTAACAGATATTTACTATGCTAAGTACTAGGGTAGAAACTGTGAAGAAGGTATAGTCTCCATCTCCAAGGATCCCCCAGGCTATAGAAGTAGAGAAGAATGAGTAGACAGTTACTATAAAGAAGTAAGTACAATGTGCCATGTAAGCAAAAAGCAGGCATGTATTTTCCTCTGAAAACTTCTTGAAAAAAGAGGCGGCTGGGTGCGGTGGCTCACACCTGTAATCCCAGCACTTTGGGAGGCTGAGGTGAGCGGATCACCTGGGGTCAGGAGTTTGAGACCAGCCTGGCCAACACACTGTCTCTACTAAAAATACAAAATTAGCCGGGCGTGGTGGCATGTGCCTGTAGTCCCAGCTACTTGGGAGACTGAGGCAGGAGAATTGCTTGAACCCAGGAGGCAAAGGCTGCAGTGAGCCGAGATTGCGCCACTGCACTCCAGCCTGCGTGAAAGAGTGAAACTACATCTCAAAACTTAAAAAAGAAAAGAAAAAGAAAAAGGAGGCATATTACACTCAAAATTTAGAACACAAGAGGAAGTCAATATTTGCTGAATAAATGAAATTCCTTCGAAAATTTCTCAAGATAAATACACTTTACTAAACACAATTTCTTTTTCTGGTAATGACTTCTGGCTTGACTTAACAAAGAAACCATTTAACTAACTTTTTTAAAAAAAGGAAAAGTCTTCAGTGTGATGGAAACGCAATGATAGTGCACTTGACAATCAATTACTTTGGCTAGATTGGATAGATTAAAATAGTATTAGAATTTTCTACACTCTAAAAAAAGAGAAAGAAAGAGAAAAAACTTACCACACGTTGAGCCGCTATCAATGCTGCTAATGTACTTCGCCCTGGCGCTCCGGGGGCACAGAAGGAAACCTGGACTTTGCTGCCCTTGATGGTCATACCATCTGCTGCCTGCTGGACCTCTTCAGCATGCTCCGCAGTGCTATATTCAACCACTGCAAAGCCACCAACGTAACTACCTTCATCCTGTGCAAGCTGATACAATACATTCTATTAAACAGTAATTCCGATCTTTACTTAGAAACATTTATTTACAATATATAATTTTCAAATTCAAGAACAAGTACATTGGAGCATGATACTGGTGGAAATAACGTATTCTTTCTTTATGAAAATGTTTACTAATTGCTTAGATGTACTTCTTCCTGAAGACAGGAAGATAGGAGTCTGTCAAGTTTCTATTCAATTCTTTGATTTTCCTATTTATTTCAACAGTAAAAGCCCAAATGGCAATAGTCTTTACATATTAAGAAACATATAAACTGTTAATTTATAGGAAAATATGAGGACACAATAATTACAGCTTTCCTTAAAAGAAAATCACCAGGTACATGGACAGTGAAACATACTGAACAAATTATTTGACCACACATCAATGGAAAATAAAGTTACTATTAACAAGAGAAGGTAGGAGGAACATTTCATTTTTATTTCACTATTTTAGGAAGATCCCAGGAATTTAGTCAAGTATACCAAGGCAAACCTTATTTAGGAAAACTGTGTCCCAGGTTTATTAAAAGCAACACACAACTTTTATTTCTGAATGTGCCCTAAATAAACTCCTGCCATGTAGAACTCGATTTATTTCCAGTCACCCACCTGTAAGACTGTAAAGGAAGATACTAAAGTCCTGGATCTGAAAAGACTGGTACAAAGAGCAAAAATAAGAACAAGATAAGACACTAAAGCGTTTCTAGGCTTTGAACACGTCTGAATTATCTTAAATACATTCACACTATAAAGTGATAAATGACACAAAATTCAGCTGAGTATGTCTTTGAGAAGACACATTTCCAATACTTCTATTTGGGTTTGCCATCTCATAAGCTGGTATTACAACTAAATCACTTCTCAGTCCTTCTCAGTTTCTTTTCTCTTGTTTTTGAAGCTTATCTTTCTTCTACTTCCTTGTATATTTAGATCAGATTTCTATCTTTTCCTTCACATTATTTCTTCCTTTAAAAACTGTCATCAAATATCTTTTCCTACCCAAAGCTTTTTCCAACCACACAGGTAAAGGAAAAACATCTACCTCTTGTAAACATTTCTCTAACAACCCTATTCCTCTTATAATCCAAACCAGGTCTTAAAATCAGGTTTGTAAAAGCCATTCATTAATCATTTTGGTCTCTTGACCACAAGGTAAAAGGCTGTGTCTTTAATATAGTCTATGCCAACCTACCATGCAAAAGGGCCTGAAGTTAACAGACCCACTGATAAAGAGCCATCCCAAAGCTGCTTTATTAATCTTTTGAAAACTTTACAAATGGTTTTTATTATTCTATTTCATTATAATGATCTTTATGCCGGTATAAATTATAATATTTTAAGTCTTTCAAAAAACAAAATCATTTTAAGTCCACAGCATCAGTAGTTTCAGAGACGGCTATTTCAGTTCAACATGAGAGTCATTCAATGACACAATGGTCTCACTTGTGATGTAGTTAATCTTCCACTCTTTGGAAGTATTTTAGCAGAAGCTAAATGGTCACTCAAAAAAATGGTAGCAAATATTTTCTATGACATGTAAAGCTATACTAGATAATCTCTAAGGGCTCTTCCAACCTTGGGGTTCACAATTCAAATACAATTTATGATAAATGGCTTTTCTCTTTACATCTGTTTCAAAGGCCTCAAAGGCCACAGGATGACAACATTACATAATTCTTAGTATTCAAGAAGAACATATCAATAAGCTAATCCTAGAGCTTTGGGAGGCCAAGGCAGGAGGATCACTTGAGCCCAGGAGTTTGAGACCAGCCTGGCAATATAGCGAGACCCAGTCTCTACTACAAAAGAAAGAAAATTAAAAAATAGCTGGGCATGGTGATGTGGACTTCTAGTCCTAGCTATTTGGGAGGCTGAGATAATAAGAAGATCGCTTGAACCTAGAAGTGTGGGACTACTGTGGGCCATGATTCCAGCCTGGGCAACAGAGAAAGACCCTGTCTCAAAAAAATTGTTAAAAATATGTATTACTGCAAAATTTCACCCACGTGTGGAAGCTTAAAAAGTTGATCTCATAGAAGTATAGTGTAGAATAGTGGATACCAGGGGCTGGGGCGATTTGTGTCGGGGCTTGGGGAGATACTGGTCAAAGGATGCGACATTTCAGTTGGGTAAGAGAAACAGGTTCAAAAGATCTTTTGGACAACATGATGACTACAGTTAATAACAACATATTGTATTCTTAAAAAATGCTACAAGAGTGGATGTTGTGTTCTTACCACAAAAATGACAACATGTGAAGTAATACATATGTTAATTAGCTCGATTTAGCCATTCCACAATGTATATATACTTCAAAACATCATGTTATACATGATAAATACAATTTTAACTGTCAAGTTAAATAATAAATATATACATTTTAATATATTTAATATTAAATAATATAATTATATACATAGATAGGTACTCCAACTCCAAAATTTTTACTGCAATACTAGGAAATCAACAAATGTATGATTAAAGAAAAATACAAAGGAGGAGAGGAAACAAGAGGTAAGAGGAAAAGGAGCGTGGATGGGAAGGGAGTGCAGTAAAAGGAAAAAGGGAAAAGGAAGAAATGGAGAAAAACGAGAGAAATAATTGATCAGTTGCTATCAAAACTCTGTAAGGAAAAGAGTTATATATAGTATATTTATTTATTTATTTATTAGAATGTATTTAATTTTACTATGATAAAGTGCTTGAAAAGTCTTGCCAGTGTTATCAGTTTTCAGGATCTTCTCTAGATGTCTAACCTACCGTGACCACATTAAGATAGAACTACACATTCCTTTTAAACTTCATAATACTTTTCTATCCTCCATTATATCACTCTTCATATAGGATTTGCAATTATTTGCTTACTTGTCCATCTCTTCTACAAAACTGTGAGGCATTGAGATACAGTATCTTTCCATTCTCTGCCTTTCCGACACTTGGCATAGTGTCTGGCACACAGAAGATGGTAAATAGAAGTTGGATAGATGAATGGATTGATGGAAAAATGGAGGGACGAATGGATGGAATGAGGTGAATGAGTAAGCAATGGATTTGCTAAGGCATACTTAACTACAGAACAATATACTTTGGCCCATAAACAGAGGAACTGATTTAAAATTTCCCATGAGATCAAAGTCTTCCCTACAGAATAATGCAGAGTTAAATTATCCATTGTGTTAATCATACAGGTATGATAAATCTGTGAGTGTATGTAGATTAGATACATATGTATATATTTCAAAATATTTCCAATAATCTCTTTAAAATACCTACCTGGCAAAATACAGGTTTATGGACACTGGAAAAAATGTGCAACAGCTCTTCTGAATCCCTGTAGTCACTGGGCAGTTTATCAATACAAAGGCACTTAGAATGAATGAGCTCTGAAGCCAATAGATTAACATCCATCCATTGTGCAAAGAGTGCTGATGCTCCCAACTGTTTACCCAATAGCTCCAATCTAGCCTTTGCAGCAAAGTCCTTTTTCATGTATTCCACAAATCCATAGCCTTTGGAATGACCAGTAACTTCGCTATAGACCAGAAAACATCTCTCAATATTTCCATAAGCACGAACAAGTTCTTCAAATTCTTCTAATGTAAAAGAAATGGGTAGGTTGGTAATACACAGCAAAGCATCTGTTGGCTGAAGCTGGACTATTAAGTCTTTTCCTCTAAAAGAATAGTGATGAAACATCTGAATTGCATTCTGGGCTTGTTCCCCATTCAATAAGGTAACAAAGGCTGGAAGATAACAAAATGAATTAAAGAGTTTTCTAGGCCAGTGTTTTCAAATGGAAAACACAGTAAGAAATACATCTTACTTCTGTGACCTGGTACACATAAACATATACTTTTTTCTGAAACAAAATTATGAGTTAATATCCCTACTATATGTAATGCATTGTGATATTTTTTATTCTATTTCACTGTGTTTTTAAATGCTGACACCTCCATTAAACTAACTTCATCAACAGTAACCCAAAATAGAAAGTACAGGGATTATATTAGGAGTTTCACTAATCCTAATAATATATTAGGAGTTTTACTCCTAATCTGACAATATTCTGGGGGGTTTTTGGTAACCTTTTCCAATAGCGCACATATTTGATCTCCTCCCACCTAAAAACCTATGATATAAAATTTTATGAAGGCTTTATATAAAACTTCACTGAAATAAAAATGAAGTTACAAAATCTTTCTTTCTTCCTAGAAAGAGTTCTAAAAGACCCTATTTGACAGCAAGGACCTGAAAAAATGAAGGTACAGCAAAAACATCAAAATGTATAAAGGAGGCCATTTCTTTCTCCAATTTATGTATTTCCTTAATATCAGATTAGATTGACATAACAACAGACACTTATAATTTGGTACACTTTTGATGAATAATATCAAATGAAAAGATTACAGGATTCTGATCTTAAAACAAGATCTTGAATATTCATAAAACAATAAATATAATCTGTCCTGTCTATCTAATGAAGTTGTTCTAGCATCAAGCAACAAACGCATATGACAATTTATATAACTGGAAATGTAATACAAATATAGCATTCTAGGTTAATGAAATATTATGTACATTCAAATCTGGTAAAATTACATTTTAACCATACCAATGTGTTTACCTTTTGTAATAAAAGAATATAAAAGGTTTTGAGCAATTTTATAGGAAAAGTTTAAAGCCCCCATTAAAAAAATACATAGCAATCCACAAATTACAAATTGCTCTCTACAAGTTCCTCCCCCTCTCCCTCTGAAATATATGGTGAAGTTACTTCCATATGAACATTTAATTTACCCGAATTCAATTAGAACCGCATGACAATATGTTGTATACAGCAAATACGGATATAGCAAGAGACAGAGATGTAATTTAAGTAGCATGGGCAATTCTGCCTGTCATTTCAGTCAACTGCCCTGCCCTCAATTGGTCTTAGTGCCATGCGGCTCTCCGAGTAACAGTATCTCACCATACTGAGTGTGATGCTAACATTTAAAGAAACACATTTTTTATTTGACACATGCCCCACATGCAAGAAAACTATTGCCAAAGGAACAGCTAACTGTTCCAACATCTCTTTTCCAAAAAATGAGAAAAAAATGGCTTTACTGCCCTTATTGAGAGACTACCTCTTAGTTTCTAACAACGTTTTTTAAAAGGCTTGATTTTGATTCTATGTCTTTTTGCCTTATGCTGACATAAAATACCATTTCATTCTGTTTCCCTAAAACAAACAAACGAGCCAACAACAGTTTGTAAATACTGGTTATGTTCTCATATCAGTCCGTAAAATCTCAGGTCATATTTAATTTGAATTCTCAGGGCATTTGAACCTATAAATCATTCCCTTTCTACCTTTTTTTCTTTTTTTTTGAGACAGAGTCTGACTCTGTTGCCCAGGCTGGAGTGCAGTGGTGCCGATCTCAGCTCACCACAACCTCCGCCTCCCAAGTTCAAGCCGTTCTCTTGCCTCAGCCTCCCAAGTAGCTGGGACTACAGGGCCTGCCACCACACCTGGCTAATTTTTGTATTTTTAGTAGAGACGAGGTTGTGCCATGTTGGTCAAGCTGGTCTTGAACTCCTGACCTCAAGTGATCCACCAACCTCAACCTCCCAAAGTGCTGGAATTATAGGCCTGAGCCACTGCACTAGGCCTTTCTTAACTTTCCATCTTGATGTACTCTTTCTTGATTCACCTTATAACTATCCAAGCTCTTTTCTCTATTTCCTTTGCTAGCTCTCTGTCCTCCACTCACACCTGTAAGGTAGTACTCCTTGGGGGGCCTTCCTGGCAGAGTCACAGACAGTAATACCTGTGTGGCCACATGTTACTCAATGTGTGGCTGCTGAATATCTTTTTTCTCACTCTACACCCTCTTCCTCTGGGGGCAATCATGCCCATTCCTATGTATTCTGTATCATGTGCCAGATACCAAGTTTGGCACTGGAAATGTTTTGGTGAACAGAACAGGTAAGATCCCTTTCAACACAGAGCTCACAATCTAATAGGGGAAGCCAGACGTTTAACAAAGAGTTACAAATGTGGTGTTACCAAAGGGGCAGTATGAGGGGCTATGAAAGCAATGAGCAAAATAACCTCATTTGAGGACTTGCAAAAGGCCTCCTATACCATTATAACCCCCAAATCCATGTTTCTAACCTTTAGTGCCACATACATCTTCATATTGACTCCCAAACATAACTCATAATTCTCATCCTCTCTCTGCCAAAAAACAAAAACAAAAACAAAACAATTAGGAAAAGAGGAAGTCAAATTGTCTCTGTTTGCAGATGTCATGATTGTATATTTAGAAAACCCCATCGTCTCAGCCCAGAATCTCCTTAAGCTGATAAGAAACTTCAGCAAAGTCTCAGGATACAAAATCAACGTGCGAAAATCACAAGCATTCCTATACACCAATAACAGACTAACAGAGAGCCAAATCATGAGGAAACCCCCATTCACAATTGCTACAAAGAGAATAAAATATGTAGGAATCCAACTTACAAGGGATGTGAAGGACCTCTTCAAGGAGAACAACAAACCACTGCTCAAGGAAATAAGAGAGGACACAAACAAATGGAAAAACAATCCATGCTCATGGATAGGAAGAATCAACATCGTAAAAATGGCCATACTGCCCAAAGTAATTTATAGATTCAATACTATCCCCATCAAACTACCATTGACTTTCTTCACAGAATTGGAAAAAACTACTTTAAATTTCACATGGAATCAAAAAAGAGCCTGCACAGCCAAGACAATCCTAAGCAAAAAGAACAAAGCTGGAGACATCATGCTACCTGACTTCAAACTACACTACAAGGCTACGGTAGCCAAAACAGCATGGTACTGGTACCAAAACAGATATATAGACCAATGGAACAGAACAGAGGCCTCAGAAATAACACCACACATCTACAACCATCTGATCTTTGACAAACCTGCCAAAACAAGCGATGGGGAAAGCATTCCCGATTCAAGAAAGGGTGTTGGGAAAACTGGCTAGCCATATGCAGAAAGCTGAAACTGGATCCCTTTCTTACACTTTATACAAAAATTAACTCAAGGTGGATTAAAGACTTAAACATAAGACCCAAAACCATAAAAAGCCTAGAAGAAAACCTAGACAATACCACTCAGGACATAGGTGTGGGCAAAGACTTCACGACTAAAACACCAAAAGCAATGGCAACAAAAGCCAAAATTGACAAATAGGATCTAATTAAACTAAAGAGCTTCTGCACAGCAAAAGAAACTATCAGCAGAATGAACAGGCAACCCACAGAATGGGAGAAAATTTTTGCAATCATATCCACCTGACAAAGGACTAATATCTAGAGTCTACAAAGAACTTAAACAAACTTACAAGAAAAATACCCAACCCCATCAAAAAGTGGGCAAAGGATATGAACAGACACTTCTCAAAAGAAGACATTTATGCCCCCAACAAACATGAAAAAATGCTCATCATCACTGGTAATCAGATAAATGCAAATCAAAACCACAGTGAGATACCATCTCACGCCAGTTAGAATGGCAATCATTAAAAAGTCAGGAAACAACAAATGCTAGAGAGGATTTGGAGAAATAAGAACACTTTTACACTGTTGGTGGGAATGTAAATTCATTCGACCATTGTGGAAGACAGTGTGGCAATTCCTCAAAGATCTAGAACTAGAAATACCATTTGACCCAGCCATCCCATTACTGGGTATATACCCAAAGGATTATAAATCATTCTACTATAAAGACGCATGTGCATGTATGTTTACTGTAGCACTATTTACAATAGCAAGGATTTGGATCCAACCTACATTTCCATCAATGATAGGCTGAATAAAGAAAATGTGGCACATATACACCATGGAATACTATGCAGCCATAAAAAAGGATGAGTTCATGTCCTTTGCAGGGACATGGATGAAGCTGGAAACCATCATTCTCAGCAAACTAACACAAGAACAGAAAATCAAACACTGCATATTCTCACTCATAAGTGGGAGGTGAACAATGAGAACACATGGACACAGGGAAGGGCACATCACACAACGGGGCCTGTCAGGGAGTGTGGGGTGGGGAGGGAGAGCATTAGGAGAAATACCTGATGTAGATGACAGGTTGATGGGTGCAGCAAACCACCATGGCACATGTATACCTATGTAACAAACCTGTACATTCTGCACATGTACCCCAGAACTTAAAGTATAATTTAAAGGAATCCTAATACTTCTCATCTTCCTTTATTCCCTATTTTAGCTGGTCACACAACACTCACAAATCAGAAACCTGGAATTAACCTAAACTCTGTCTCCCTCATTTCCCATATAAAAGGAATCCTCAAATTCCACCCGTCTAATGGGTCTTGAATCCATCTTCCTTTCTTCATTCCTCTAGCTTTTTCTTTTTTTAATCCTTTCTCCACAGTGACAATAAAGTGATCTCTAAAAAACAGAAGTTTAATTGTGCCTGTTTACTGCCTTAAATGCAAAGGTTTGCTATTACTCACAGAAAAAGCCGAGTGCCAGGTTGTTAATCACACTCTACAATGCCCATTATATCTAACTCCAGCCTCGTTAACTGCCATACTTCCTCCCTTCCACAACAGCTCTTTATTCTCCAAGAACACTGAAATATTTGTAGCTCCCTGTAGAGATCCAGTTATTTCAGGTATCCATATATCACACATTTAATTCCCCTGCCTATAACATCACTCCCCATACCTTAGGATACCTGGAACCTTTTAGCTGATTTTCAAATTCAGTCCATGCATTACTCCATGATGATCTCCAGGAAGCCTTCCCAGGTCCTCTCTTAGAGTTAACCATTCCTTATTTTTTTATACCTCTCTATCTTGAACATTGCTTGGATTATTGCATAGATCACACCACATCGTACTCTATTTGCTTAGATGCCTGCTACCCTACTAAACTGTGAGCTCCCTAAATTACTAACGAATGTATTCCACCAACTATCTTAGTGCATGACGTATGGTAGAAGTTTTGCGTTAGATGAATGAATAAATAAATGCATATATAAATCAACTAAATTTAAAACTGAAAATCTCTTTTTCCTTTTCTTAGGTATCTGCATTTATTCAACTCAGGTTTTATGGAAGAATTTAAATAACATAATGAAACAAATTTAAAAGTTCAGGCAGTAGGGAAAGGAGGTCACATTTTCTGTTCTATAGCTTCTTCCATGTTTTTCCAAGACCACAAATTCTCTAAATAAATAAATAAATAAATTCACACACTGGTTCTCATGGAAATGGTAGATGTCACTCTACAGAAAAAAGGCTGGAAGGGAATTTGGGATTAATTATATTATTATTTTCCCTGTGAAATTTAAATATCCCACAGTTGGTCCCAATTCTTTTAAAAGTCATTGCATGGTCTACTATTTAGTTTATTACTGGGCCCAATTTGAAGGCAAGCATGTGCCAAAACTTTTTCCCCTAATGTATCCTATTTTACTATAATATTTTTCTCATATCTACCACAGAAAGCTCTGGTTGCAAGGTTATAGTTTAGAACTGTAACCATCTTTTATCAATTGAGTTATTAATTATACATGTTTCCACAAACACCATAGGTCCCAAAATCCAAGGAAAAATCATTTAATACAATTAATGATTTCTGTGTTGTGTGATTTTAACCGGTGATTTAAGGTTTACAGTATACATCTTTAACTTATCACAGTCAACTGTCAAATGGTCTCACACCACTTCATGTACTGTATAACAGACTGAAAACAGCGTAATCCCATTTCTCCTCTCCCAGCCTTTGTATTATTGCCGTTACATATTTTATTTCTACGTGTGTTACAAATCTCACGATGTAATATTATTATTTTTGCTTTTAACAGTCAATTATACTTTAAAGATATTTTAATATTAAGAAAAAAGTCTTTACCCACATAATGACCATATCAGGTATTCATCATTTTGTTGGGTAGGTCCAGATTTCCATCTATAATTTTCTTCCTGCTTGTAGAACTTCCTTAAGTATTTCTTACAGTGCAAGTCTAATGGAGACGATTCTTTTAGCTTTTGCATGACTGAAAAACATCTCTATTTCATCGTTTCTGAAAGATATTTTCCATAGGTAAAGAATTCCATGCTGACCTGTTGTTTTTTTTTTTTCTTTTGGTAAAGAATGAAAAGATGTTACCCTACGGTCTTCCCGCTTGTGTTGTTTCCAAGATCTATGGTCATCTTAATCTTTGTCCTGCTAAATGTATTAATGATGTGTACTTTTTTTCTGGCTACTTTTAAGACACTCTATCACTAACTGTAAACAATTTGATTACAAAGTACCCTGTAGTTTTCTTCATGCTTTTGTACTTGAAGTTGGTTGAGCTCTGTGGATTTCTGGGATTAGAATTTTCATCAAAATTTTAAAACTTTTCAGCCACTAATTCTTTAATTTTTTTTTTTAACTATTCCTACCCCCAGGGACTCTAATTGTTCTTGAAGCTGTCCCACAGTTCACTGATACTCTGTTCATGTTTTACAGTCTTTTTTCTGTGTTTCATTTTGGATCATTTATATCATTGTTTTTAAGTTCACTAATTTTTTCTTCCACAACGTCTATTCTGCCATTAATCCTATCCAGTGTATTTCATGTCAGATGTTGTAATTTTCATCTCCAGATGTTTGATTTGGATATTTTATATCTTCCATGTCTCTATTTACCATGTTCAATCTTACTATAACTTCTTATACATACAGAACACTATTATAAAAACTGGTTTAATGTCCATTTTTATTAATTCATCTGTGTCAATTCTAGGCCAGTTTTGATTGATTTTTGTTAGGTGTTCCTGCTTCTTCATCATGTCTGCTACTTTTTTATTGGATGTCTGACATCATAAATTTTACTTTGTTGGGTGTCAGATGTTTTGGACACATACAAATATTCTTGAGTTTTGTTCCAGGATATGGTTAAGTTATGAGGAAGCACTTTGATCCGTTCTGGTCTTGTTTTTAAGTTTCATTAGGTAGGACAAGAGCATTATTGTCTCGAGTTAATTTTTCCCATTCCTGAGACAAAAACTTTCTGATTATTCCTTCTGATGCCCCATGAATTATGAGGTTTATCATCCTGACTAGTGGGAATAGCACTATTCCTGGCTCTGTGTGAGTTGTGAAGGCTGTTACCTCTAATCCCGTTGTCAATATCTAGTAATACTGAAATTGTGCACACCTATGACTCAGAGCTTCAGTTACAGAGAAAGAGTTGAAACGTATATTAGTAGTCAACTAAAGGGCTATTCAGTGCATCACTGTTTGAAATACTGAGAAAGGTAAAGCTTCCTGAATGCCAATCAGTAACAAATACATTAACTGTAATAAATTCACATGATAATTATATGTAGTAGCTTAAATCAGTGAACCTGAGTTATATATATCAATGTGGAAAGATCTGAAAAACAACGTTGAGTTAACGCGAAAAAAAGCAAGTTGCTAAATGAAATATATATTAGAATACCATATATGAAAAAGCTTAAAACAGAGACTACCATTAATTATATATAGGTACAGGGAGGGGCGGAGCAAGATGGCCGAATAGGAACAGCTTCAGTCTCCATCTCCCAGCGCGAGCGACACAGAAGACCGGTGATTTCTGCATTTTCAACTGAGGTACTGGGGTCATCTCACTTGGGAGTGCCGGACAATCGGTGCTGGTCAGCTGCTTCAGCCCGACCAGCGAGAGCTGAAGCAGGGCGAGGCATCGCCTCACCTGGGAAGCGCGAGGGGGAAGGGAGTCCCTTTTCCTAGCCAGGGGAACTGAGACACACAACACCTGGAAAATCGGGTAACTCCCACCCCAATACTGCGCTGTAACACCGGCACACCGGAGATT
>NC_045434.1:157386493-157418721 GCF_002776525.5 Piliocolobus tephrosceles
CCAAGACTAAACCAGGAAGAAGTTGAATCCCTGAATAGACCAATAGCAGCCTCTGAAATTGAGGCAACAATTAATAGCCTACCCACCAAAAAAAGCCCAGGACCAGATGGATTCACAGCTGAATTCTACCAGAGGTATAAGGAGGAGCTGGTACCATTCCTTCTGAAACTATTCCAATCAATAGAAAAAGAGGGAATCCTCCCTAACTCATTTTATGAGGCCAACATCATCCTGATACCAAAGCCTGGCAGAGACACAACAAAAAAAGAGAATTTTAGACCAATCTCCCTGATGAACATCGATGCAAAAATCCTCAATAAAATACTGGCAAACCGGATTCAGCAGCACATCAAAAAGCTTATCCACCATGATCAAGTGGGCTTCATCCCTGGGATGCAAGGCTGGTTCAACATTCGCAAATCAATCAACGTAATCCAGCATATCAACAGAACCAAAGACAAGAACCACATGATTATCTCAATAGATGCAGAAAAGGCTTTTGACAAAATTCAACAGCCCTTCATGCTAAAAACGCTCAATAAATTCGGTATTGATGGAACGTACCTCAAAATAATAAGAGCTATTTATGACAATCCCACAGCTAATATCATACTGAATGGGCAAAAACTGGAAAAATTCCCTTTGAAAACTGGCACAAGACAGGGATGCCCTCTCTCACCACTCCTATTCAACATAGTGTTGGAAGTTCTGGCTAGGGCAATCAGGCAAGAGAAAGAAATCAAGGGTATTCAGTTAGGAAAAGAAGAAGTCAAATTGTCCCTGTTTGCAGATGACATGATTGTGTATTTAGAAAACCCCATCGTCTCAGCCCAAAATCTTCTTAAGCTGATAAGCAACTTCAGCAAAGTCTCAGGATACAAAATTAATGTGCAAAAATCACAAGCATTCTTATACACCAGTAACAGACAAGCAGAGAGCCAAATCAGGAATGAACTTCCATTCACAATTGCTTCAAAGAGAATAAAATACCTAGGAATCCAACTTACAAGGGATGTAAAGGACCTCTTCAAGGAGAACTACAAACCACTGCTCAGTGAAATCAAAGAGGACACAAACAAATGGAAGAACATACCATGCTCATGGATAGGAAGAATCAATATCGTGAAAATGGCTATACTGCCCAAGGTTATTTATAGATTCAATGCCATCCCCATCAAGCTACCAATGAGTTTCTTCACCGAATTGGAAAAAACTGCTTTAAAGTTCATATGGAACCAAAAAAGAGCCCGCATTGCCAAGACAATCCTAAGTCAAAAGGACAAAGCCGGAGGCGTCACGCTACCTGACTTCAAACTATACTACAAGGCTACAGTAACCAAAACAGCATGGTACTGGTACCAAAACAGAGATATAGACCAATGGAACAGAACGGAGCCTTCAGAAATAATGCCACACATCTACAACCATCTGATCTTTGACAAACCTGACAAAAACAAGAAATGGGGAAAGGATTCCCTATTTAATAAATGGTGCTGGGAAAATTGGCTAGCCATAAGTAGAAAGCTGAAACTGGATCCTTTCCTTACTCCTTATACGAAGATTAATTCAAGATGGATTAGAGACTTAAATGTTAGACCTAATACCATAAAAACCCTAGAAGAAAATCTAGGTAGTACCATTCAGGACATAGGCATGGGCAAGGACTTCATGTCTAAAACACCAAAAGCAACGGCAGCAAAAGCCAAAATTGACAAATGGGATCTAATTAAACTAAAGAGCTTCTGCACAGCAAAAGAAACTACCATCAGAGTGAACAGGCAACCTACAGAATGGGAGAACATTTTTGCAATCTACTCATCTGACAAAGGGCTAATTTCCAGAATCTACAAAGAACTCAAACAAATATACAAGAAAAAAACAAACAACCCCATCCAAAAGTGGGGAAAGGATATGAACAGACATTTCTCAAAAGAAGACATTCATACAGCCAACAAACACATGAAAAAATGCTCATCATCACTGGCCATCAGAGAAATGCAAATCAAAACCACAATGAGATACCATCTCACACCAGTTAGAATGGCAATCATTAAAAAATCAGGAAACAACAGGTGTTGGAGAGGATGTGGAGAAATAGGAACACTTTTACACTGTTGGTGGGATTGTAAACTAGTTCAACCATTATGGAAAACAGTATGGCGATTCCTCAAGGATCTAGAACTAGATGTACCATATGACCCAGCCATCCCACTACTGGGTATATACCCAAAGGATTATAAATTATGCTACTACAAAGACACATGCACACGTATGTTTATTGCAGCACTATTCACAATAGCAAATACTTGGAATCAACCCAAATGTCCATCAGTGACAGACTGGATTAAGAAAATGTGGCACATATACACCATGGAATACTATGCAGCCATAAAAAAGGATGAGTTTGCGTCCTTTGTAGGGACATGGATGCAGCTGGAAACCATCATTCTTAGCAAACTATCACAAGAAGAGAAAACCAAACACCGCATGTTCTCACTCATAGGTGGGAACTGAACAATGAGCTCACTTGGACTCGGGAAGGGGAACATCACACACTGGGGCCTATCATGGGGAGGGGGGAGGGAGAAGGGATTGCATTGGGGAGTTATACCTGATATAAATGATGAATTGATGGGTGCTGACGAGTTGATGGGTGCAGCACACCAACATGGCACATGTATACATATGTAACAAACCTGCACGTTATGCACATGTACCCTAGAACTTAAAGTATAATAATAAAAAAAAAAAGAACAACAACAAAAAAAATTATATATAGGTACATATGGTAAAATTACAGGTTAGTCAAGATACTGTGGTAAAAAACTTCTGCACAACACAATCTCAAGGGCATAACAAAACAAAAGGCTTTCATCTGATTCATGCTGCATATCCCATGCTGAAGGTAAGGAAGGAAGGACATTTTGCTCATCATAGTCACTCTGAGACCTAGGTTGAAAGAGGTTCTGTTACCTTCCCCAATTACTTTTGCATAGGGAAGTGTGAGCAGGAAATCACTTGCAGGTTCTGAAATCTTTCACCTGGAAGGGATACATGTCATTTCCACTCTCACTTCATTCATCAGCAAGCAAATCACAAATCCACTCTCAACTTCAAAGAGGCGCAGGTAAGTACTATCTTACCTTGTGCTCAGAATAAAAACAACAAGAATTTGTGAACAGCTTTAATGACTATCACAATATAATTGCATAAATTGGAAAATATGCACCAAATTCATAAGTGCTTGCCCCTAGACAAGGAGGCTGGGAGGGAATGGAATCAGAATAGTAAAAAGTGAATTTCAATTTTTTTTTAATCTCAAGAAATTCAACAGATCTACATGAGGGCTCTGGCTATGTATATACTTTGTAAAGACAAAATATTACCATTTGATAATTTGGGAGTGGATGTGTACACAGTGATTACATTATCCTCCATACTTTATTTTTATTGTCTCAAAAGGATGCTTTTAAACAGCTACATATTACATGCATAAAAAGGAAATAATCTAGTCTTTTAATCTCACAGATATAAAACTAATACCCAGAAAACCTAAGCGAGTTTCTCAATTTCCCCAGCTAAAGGTCAAGTCACACAATCTATTCACTAAGTCAGTAATATACAATTAAGACCAAGGAACTTTGAGCCTATGAAGAACATTTGCTGTAACAGAACATTCATTATAACAATTCATAAGTCTCTAGTAATACTATATTCATTTATGTAATTAATATTTAGGATACCAATATTACCTTCAGAAAACAGATTGTGTGGGTTACATTTGCATGATTTAAGACTTAAAAATTCCATGATTAGCTTAAGTATGAAAAGCACTAAGCTTTTTTGTTCTATGAGTATATGGAGAATCAAAATGAAATTAGATACTTAAAATAGAAACCTTACCTGTTCGTTTATTTCTGTCCACATAACAATACTTTAAGTCATAGTCTTTCAACAAATCATGAACTTCCTGAAAGAGAAAAAAACACGAATTCAATAAACACCTAAATGCAGTTACTAGATAATCTAGCTCTATTAGCCTACCACCACTACCACCATTACCACCACCATGTCCCATGTAAAAACAAAAAATTATTTCATGGATCTCCATTACTTACTTAAATTACAGGTATTCCAGGTTCACCAGACATCCTACACATAGCCCCCAATCCTGCTCAAATGGAAGATTCACTATCTCATGAGTACACCATGCACTGTTCTCTTTCTACTCACACTTATTCCTTGACGTAGCACAAAGTAAACATGTCACTGAATTTCCCTAACTTTGCCTGAAATCACATGCATCTTTATGAAATCTCAGCTCAAATGTTCTTTCATGAAATAGCTTCAGATAATTTTCCACAGAATGTGACCTCTCCCTCCTTTATGCTAACAATGGTCATAACTTTGTGTATGCCTCTCTTGAGGAAATAAGTATTATATTTATTTCTATTTCTGCATGCTACATATACAGCTTTTAACAAGTAATATACCCGTAGGTGCTTACAGCACAAACATGTAGAAAAAATAAATTGTAAAAATATAAAAATATAATCGATTGTAAACCTTAACTTAGAGATCCCTAGGTGTGAAAAAACCAACTACTAAGGCATAGCAAGCAGTTCCATTTATTTCCCCTTGGCTCCCCAAGATGTTTAAACTGGTTTATGGTTCATTCTGTTTCTATTACTAACATAGCCTAAACTTTTTTTTCTGATAGCACAACCTCCATCCACTTGGGTGCCTAAAAGAGTAGATTTCCTTTATTTCCCTAATCCTGTTAAACTGACAGTACTTAGGAACAGAAACTGTAATTTACATATTTATATATTACCTGCATTGCTTTGCATATGGTAGGCACTCAAACACACATTAGACTGAATATAATTGTTTTGCTGTTAAATCAGTACGTCGCCCTGAAACATTTTACTCATAATACATAACAGATGCAGTTACAATATATTTAAAGGAACTAGACCCTCACACAGTTAGACATTCTGACTCCAGATCGGAGTTACAGCCAACCTGTTCTATATTGCAAACGAATATGCTAAACAGACACAGGTGCTACTATGTTAAGCATATAACCGAAAATGCTCAATTCAATAATAATATTATTATTGCTATTATTATAGTTATCATTTGTTTAGCTTTTACAAGGTATCACGCACTGAACTCACTTTTATTAAAAATCAGGAAAAACAGAGTAAAGTTGCCAAGGACGTATAGCTAGTAACTTGCTGGGAGGAGATTCACTCTATCCGTCTGGCTCCAAGGATGACACTCAACCTCTTGGTCATATTGACTTATTTGCTCCAGCATTAACTTTTAAAACAGTACACTATCATTAACACTTATAAAAGCAATACCACGAGTGCCCTAATAAGTAATCATATAAGTAATGTAGAAATGGATAAATACGAAGACAGTTAGAAGTTGAAAAATATTCTCCTTTTTAACCCAACCCAAGAGGGAAAAAAGAGTGATATGATAGGCAAAGTGTAAAAACAAAGCTGAGTGAAAAAAGATAATCCCCTATGATATGAAAGATAAAGTTGATAATTTAGTATTCTTTATTACCAGCCAGTATTAGAAATTTTTTAAAATACATACACTTACCAATTTTGTAAAGTACTGCTTGCTGAATCATATGGTACTATGCTCAATTACAAAGATCAGTTCACATATTACTATGGTAATTTTTATCTTGTAAGCTTCAACATTTTCTTGAACTTATAAAAACATCTACTGTCCTCTTTATTAAGAAAACATCACTGTCTCAATAGCATAACATATGCATCTTGCCAAACAACTAATTTAATACTTTATATAGAAGGTGACACGGTTTTTTTTTGAAGGGATCCAGTGTGTGCTTTTAGTTGCACAGAATCTAATCTCTCATTTCACTGGTTAACAGCCATCAAATGCTAGATAAAGAAAACATGATACTGCTCTTCACATTATCAAGTATCTGTAAACAAATGGCACGTTATGTTACTCATTCAGCTAAGAGAATTACCTAAGAGAGCTTAAGTATTCAAAAGTGCATTTTGCAACTTAGAAATTTTATGTTGAAAACACCCATATTTTTACTCATAGCTCTTCAATGTATCAGATGTGGGATACAGAGTTTGCCAACTGGGAAACCTTACAAAGCTTCCTACAAAGAAAAACCCAATTATTTTTCTCCATGCCCTGGTTGCTTTGACCCAGGCAAAAGTGGGTCATCCCTCAATTTGAGCCTTGGTAAGTCGGCCAAATTAAAAACTTAAAACCTGAAAGAGAGTCCCAATAACCATTTGCCAAAATAATTCTATGCTCCATCACACATAACTAAAAAGACTAAAATTAGAGCCTCCCTATACTAACCTAGCTTTATAACACTTCCACTAACTTACTGATTTTAAGGAATGAAGGAGCACCTTTGATGAAAACACTTCGTCATCTGACTGCCAATGTCAAGTTAATAAAAAATTGGTATTAGATAGCTTTAGTAACCTATTTCCACACCAAGATTCAGTATCACCTGCTGAAGTTAAGTGACAAGTTTTGCACATATGAAATGCTTTCTAGACAGACGATCAATAGTTTCCATGGCAAAGCAGTCAATGACCTCATCACCCCACCCTCAACAAAAAAGTTAACCATTGTTCCAGTTGACCTAGACCTCTTCGATGAAGCATGGCCTTAGTTATAAACCTGAATTACATTATCTTCTAAGCCCTTCACAGACTTAGTTTCAGTTTTTAAAAAAATGTTTTAAGAAATGTTTTTATAGATTAAAGCACAATACTTTTAAATTTCAGTGCTTTGGACTGGAAATGGAAGCACATGTTTTTGTTCATTTTCTAATTTTTATGTAATTTGATAAAATGAAAAGATGAAACACCAAACATCTATTATTAGTAGTAATAAACAAAATAAATACCCAGAAACTCACTACCCAACTTGACTAGAACACTGACAACAATTGCATCCACCTCTGCATTCCTTCACTATCCCATTCCTCCACCTTCCTCCTTACACGTAGGTCTCTATCTGTACGTAGGCATGTGGCCCCAAACATTATATTGTTTTGTATTACTCACTTTTGAGCTTTATACAAATGGTATTATGCTATTTTTAATCTTCTGTGCCTTGATTCTTAGACTCAATATTATGTTTCTAAAATTCACTCATTCCACGTGGCCATCATTCATTTATTCACTGCTGTTTGCTATGCCATTCTGTGACTATAGTATAATTTATGTATCCATTTTACTATGACTGATTATTTGGTTTGTTTCCAGGTTGTCATTCACTGTTTGTATTTTTTAAAAACTACCTAACATTTCTGTAAATTTCCCTCATCCCCTGGCATTCATGTGCAAGAGCTCCTCAAGGAGAGAAATTCCTGTGGTGTACGTATGCAAAATGATCAACTTTATAAGGAAGTGCCAACTTGTTTGCCAGAATGATGTACCAGCGTACAGTCCCATCAACAGTAGATAAAAGTCCTGCTGATCCACTCCTTTCAATACTTGGTGTTAACTGACTTAAGTTGTGTCAATTTAATGGATATAAAATTGTGTCTCATTGTGGCCTTAATTTCCATTACATGATTAATAAATAATGTAGGGCATTGTGATTATTAGTTTTATGTGTCAGTTTAGCTACAGTGTCCAGTTACTTAATCAAACACTAATCTAGGTGTTGCTGAAGGTATTTTGTACATGTGGTTAATATCGATAATCAGTTGACTTGAGCAATGGAGATTACCTTGGGGAGAGGAGGACTTCATCCAATCAGTTGAAGGCCTTATGAGCAACAAGTGAAGTTTCCTGGAGAAGTTCTGCCTCAAGACTACAACATCAACAGCTGCCTGAGTTTCCAGCCTGCTGGCATCCCCTACAGATTTTGGACTTGCCAGCCCCCACAGTCTTGTGAACCAAATCCTTAAAATAATATATTCTGAATTCTCACCTTTTGTTGTTAACTGTATTGTGAATGTATTCTCCTACAGTGCAATCGGTCATTGTGTTTATTTATGTGATTTTTGGTGAAGAGAAGTTTTTCATTTTAATAATATCAAATTTATCAATCTTTTTCCTTAAAGTGTAGGCTTTTTGTGCCTTAAGAAGTCCTTTCCTAAACAAGGTCATAAAGGGATCTTATTTTGTGTTTCAATCATTCTAAATTTTTTCCTTTTACATTTCAGCTTTTAGTGAGTTTGAAGTTCATTTTTGTGTACTGTAAGTTTTTTTTTTTTTTTTTTTTTCCTTTTCCCATAAGGGAAAACAGTTTTATATTTTTCCCATATGGGTAATCAACTGTTACGACACCATAATTGTATTATCCATCTTTTCCTCAATGATCTACAAGGCCGTCTCTCTCATATATCAAGTTCCAAGATATACATGGATATTTTTGTCTCTTGCTTCTGGTTTCATTGGACATTTTGTCTATTCTGTGCTAATATTACACTGTCCTAAATAAAGCTTTATAAATATTGATATCTGACAAAACAAATCCTCTTTTTTATTGCTGTACAATATTCATTTTGGAATATACGGCAATTTAACTCATCTCCTATTGATGGGAATTTGAACTGTTTCTAGTTCGGGGCTATCAAGAATGAACTGGGAGTATAATTGCTGAGTAGAATATACTAAGGAGTAGAATTGCTAAATTACATAGTAGGGGTGGGGGTGTGTGTGTGTTTGTGTGTGCGTGTTTTGGAGATGGAGTTTCACTCTCGTTGTCCAGGCTGGAGTGCAATGGCGTGATCTTGGCTCATCGCAACCTCCACCTCCTAGGTTCAAGTGATTGTCCAGCCTCAGCAGTAGCTAGGATTACAGGCACCCATCACCATGCCCAGCTAATTTTTATATTTTTAGTAGAGACAGGGTTTCTCCATGTTGGCCAGGCTGGTCTTGAACTCCTGACCTCAGGTGATCCGCCCGCCTCAGCCTCCCAAAGTGTTGGGATTACAGGTATGAGCCACCACATCTGGCTGGTAAATGTTTATCCTTAAGAGAAACTGCCAGTTTTCCAAAAATTTGTAACCAATTTGCACACTTACTGGCAGAATATGAGCGCCAACTGCTCTACTTTCTAGCAAACACCTGGTCTTGCCTGTCTTTTAATGTTGGCCATTCTGGTGGGAGTGGTGTATTCCAACAATGACCTTAATTTGTATTTCTTTGATTTACAATTATATTACTGACCTTTTAATATGCCATTTGGATATTCCTTTCTTGTGAAATGCCTGTTCTCATCTTTCACCTATTTTTAACTGGGTTATCTTTTTTATTAACTTGTAGAATTTTTTTTTTTTGGGGGGGGGGGGTTGGAGTCTCTCTGTTGCCCAGGCTGGAATGCAGTGGGTATGATCTTGGCTCACTGTAAGCTCCACCTCCTGAGTTCATGCCATTCTACTGCCTCAGCCTCCCAAGTACTACTACAGGCGCCCGCCACCTCACCTGGCTAATTTTTTTGTATATTTAGTAGAGACAGAGTTTCACCATGTTAGCCAGGATGGTCTCAATCTCCTGACCTCATGATCCGCCTGCCTCGGCCTCCCAAAGTGCTGGGATTACAGGCGTGAGCCACCGTGCCCAGCCAACTTGTACAATTTAATGATAAATTCTGGATATCAGTCTCCTTTGTCAAATATTGGTATTGCAAATATCCTCTTCTAGCCTGTGGTTTGCCTACTGACTTATTAGTAATGTCTTTTTGATGAGAAGACATTAATTTTGCCAAAGTCCCATCTATCATATAATATCTTCTTTTCTGGTTAATGCCTTTTGGGACCTCTTTAAGAAATCTTTACCTACCCAAGGTCATGAAGACATTGATCTATCTTTTCTTCTGCAATGTTTATTGTCTTAACATTTATATTTAGACTATAATCCATCCTAATAGAATATTTCTAAGTGGTATTAGGTAGGGGTCAAGGTTCAATTTTTTTGATTGGAATATCAAACTGCCCCAGCATCCTCTGTTGAAAAGACTATTCTTTCTACTACTGAGTTGCTATATTCTGTGGGTTAATTTCTGGACTCTATTCTGTTCCACTAATGTACTTGTCTAGTCACTGTACCAATATCACACTAAATAAATTATTTGTAAGCTTTGAAATCTGGTAGTGTAAGCCTTCCAACTTTTTTTTTTTCTTCAAAAGTATCTTAGCTATTCTAGGTCACTTGCATTTCTGCACAAATTTTAGAATCAGTTTATCAGTTTCCATAAAACAAAACAAAAAAAAAAAAAAAAAAAAAAAAACCTGGCTGGGCCCAGTGGCTCACGCCTTTAATCCCTTTAATCCCAGCACTTGGGGAGGCCAAGGCAGGCGGATCACAAGGTCAGGAGATCAAGACCATCCTGGCTAACACGGTGAAACCCCGTCTCTACTAAAATTACAAAAAATTAGCCGGGTGAGGTGGCGGGCGCCTGTAGTCCCAGCTACTCGAGAGGCTGAGGCAGGAGAATGGCGTGAACCCGGGAGGCAGAGCTTGCAGTGAGCCGAGATGGCACCACTGCACTCCAGCCTGGGCGACAGAGCAAGACTCCGTCTCAAAAAACAAAACAAACCCCTTGACACTATAGATCAGTTTGGGAACAACTGACAGCTAAATGATACTGAGTCTTCCAATCCACAAATGTGGAATGTTCTTCCATTTATTTAGGTCTTCTTAAACTCTTCTCTGAAATATTCATAGTCTTCAGTATAGAGATTTTGCACATTTTTATTAGCTTTTTTATTGCATTTGACATTTTTGATGTTATTTGAAGTCCATTTGTAAAATTTGACTTTTAATTTAATTTCCTAGCGATTGCTAGTATACAGAAATATCATCTATACTTGTACATTGACCTTACATGTATCAATTTTAGTAAATTCATTTAATTATTATTATTTTTAGACAAGGTCTCACTCTGTCACTCAGGCTGGAGTGCAGTGGCATGATCACCACTCACTGCAGCCTCAATCTCCTAGGCTCAAGTGATCTTCCCACCTCAGCCTCCTGGGTAGCTGGGACTACAGGCATGTGCCACCACCAGGCCCAGCTAATTTTTTTATTTTTTATTTTTGTAGAGACAGGGTTTGGTTATGTTGCCCAGGCTGGTCTCAAACTCCTGGGCTCAAGCAATACACCTGCCTCAGTCTCCCCAAGTCCGGGGATTACAGGCGTAAATCACCGAGCCTGGCCCACTTATTTCTAATAGCTTATTTACAGATTCTTTTTTATTTTCTATATACAATCATGTTATCTGCAAACAGACAGTTTTACATCTTGTTTTAGATCTTTAAACTTTATTTATCTAGGTGTATTGTGCTAGCTAGGATTTCCAATACAGACTTGAAAACTAGTGATTCCTGTATTGTTCCTAATCTCAGAAAGAAAGCTATCAATATTTCACCTTTCACCACTGAATATGATTGCTTTTGGCTTTTCTAGATAATCTTTATGTCTGAAGAAATTATTTTCTATTCCTGTTTGCTGTAAGTATTATGATGTATGAGTGTTAAATTTTGTAAAGCGCTTTTTCTGCACCCATTGAGACAAGTTAAATCTCATCTTCATGACAGAAAATCTCCAAACTCTTATTTCCACTTCAAACTTCTCTCCCAAGCTCCAAGCCTATATATTCCCTTCCCCCTCTTTTGAAACTGCATTTGGATGTCCCACACCAGATAATGCATTTTGAGGGGACCCAACACAGTCCTATCAAATATGATGTTGGCCGAGTGGATGTGGTATCAATTTTAACTTGGCTAAATTTTTAACTGCTTTCAATGCAGGTTTTTGGCTGGAAAGTTCACTTCAGTACCAACTTTTTGCCAGGATAACATTTTGCCTTGGCCTAAAATAAATTAATAAACTTTCAGCTTTTTATTGGCAGTATAAAAACAATCATTTACTGATTATTTACTTTATCCCAGGCACTTTATAGACATTATCTCATTTAATCCTAACAACCTTAAGAATTTTATTTTAAAGCTGGATTTTATCATCCAGATTTTAAAGATGAGAACATTGAGACATAGAGAAACTAAGCGACTTGCACAGACAGTTTGTGACAGAGCTGTAATTCAAACTCAGTTGACAGACTCTACAGCAAACATAACTGTACAGTGGTGTATCTTAAGAACTGCCACTACAAAAATAAAATCTATAAAAGATTCATTCCCATCACATTCCTAAAGCTCACTGCATCACTGGCCTCCTAATCTTAGAATGGGAATTGGGGCAAGAACAACATTTGGAATGTCTATGCCAATTCCTTGGAGGTAAAAGCAAAAACAATATAATTTTACTTTTTGACAGCTAGAAATCTCATTGCATCACTCCTTTGTTTAAATATATCCCATTAAATAAAATCCAAATTCCCTAACATGGCCTACACAATTTCAATCATCTAGTAATGCTAAATGTGCCAGCCCTATATTTTACCACTAACCCTCTCAAACTCTATGCCTCAGCCACAGTGAACTAATTTTGGCCATGCTTTTCTTTGTCTTTAGGTCTTGGTTCATCTTACTACTAATGCCATGGATGTTCTACATCCCTTTCTTCCCCTTGTTTCCCTTAGCTACCATCTCTCTCCCCAGGACTCAGGTGACTTCCTCTGTCTTAAACTAAAGGTTCCTGGAACGTACACCACCCAGAGATTCTGGACTCTGAAGTTGATCTGGGGTTGTCTCCCTTGGGAGAAGGGTTTGGAAAGAAAGGCACAGACTGCTCTCTCTTTCTCATGTGAGAGAACATATAGCTGAACACATGGCTGCCCAATAACAACCATATTTCTCAGCCTTCCCAGCAAGTAGCTTCCCAGCATTTGACTTAGGCTGTCGCCATGCGACTCCAGTCACTGAACCTCTCAAGTCTGGATTAAATATCTGTGTTTCCATAGCCTTTTTTTTTTTTTTTTCCCACATCACAACTCCTACAGCAGCTATCATCCATATTTTAACTGTTTATATACTTATACTTTTCATAAGATTGTAGGCAAGTATCACATATCTGCCTTGTGCATAAACAGATCTCCAATATCCAGCACAATATCTAGCAGAAAGCAGACGTTTGATTTGTTAAATGTATGACATTTTGTTTCCATAGATTACCTTTATCAACTCTAATGCAGCATCTTTTTTTTCTGAGATTATTTTACAATATGAACATAAACCAATATATGTTTAGAGTGCTCAAAAAACCTGAAAATAGGCCAGGTGCGGTGGCTCACACCTATAATACCAGCACTTTGGGAGGCCGAGGAGGGCGGATCACAAGGTCAGGAGATCGAGACCATCCTAGTTTAAACACAGTGAAACCCCATCTCTACTAAAAATACAAAAAATTAGCTGGGTGTGTCGGCGGGTGCCTGTAGTCCCAGCTACTCAGGAGGCTGAAGCAGGAAAATGGGGTGAACTCAGGAGGCGGAGCTTGCAGTGAGCCAAGATCGCGCCACTGCACTACAGCCTGGGCGACAGAGCGAGACTCTGTCTCAAAAAAATAAAAAATAAAAAATTTTAAAAACCTGAAAATATACTTACTTTACACTAACCTAATTCATAACTCACTTCTTCAAAAGAAAATACTTACATACCTCAAATTAATTAGCATTACGTATCTAGCTATAAAAGATTCTCCTTGAGCAGTTTTTGCTTGCAGACATCCCAAGAAAGAGGGCTTTAATCTCCAAGAGATAGATTTAGATAATCATCCATCCCAAAAAATAACCATACATAAATCACAATCTCTTCTCCAATATTTAAATATTTAATTTTAAATATTTAATTAATTATTTAAAATTAATTATTTAATTTTAAAAATTTAATCAAATATTTATTAATTAAATTTTCATTGTATTTAATTAATAAATATTCAATTAAATATTAATATTTAATATTTTCATTCAAATGTCACCTGGATATAATAATGTATTAGTTATCTATTACTGTGCAACAAATGACCCCAAATTAAGTTGCTTAAAACAATACCTATTATTCTCTCAAAGTTCTGTAGATCATAAGTCCAGGCAGGCCCCATTGGGTTTTCTGTTTAGGGTTTCCCAGGGCCAAATCAAGGTGTCAGGCAAGCTAGGCTCTTATCTGGAGGCCTTAATGAAGAATCCATTTTCACTCACTAAGGTAGTTAGCAGAATTGAGTTATTTGTGGTGTTAGGACTGAACTAACTTTCTTGCTGGCTGTCAGCTGAAGACCCTCTCAGCTCCTAGAAACTGCTTTAACATCCTTGCCCATGCCCACTCCATTTTCAGATGCAGCAACAAACAGCTCAGCTACCCTACATACCACCACAGACTGAGTGGCTTAAACAACAGAAATTTATTTCCTCACATTTCTGGAAGCCAGAAGTCCAAGTCAAGGTTCCAGCTGATTCAATTTCTGGCTGGCTTGCAGGCAGCCACATTCTCACTATGTCCTCACATGGCCTTTCCTTGGTGTATGAGTGCAGAGACCAAGTTCCCTGGTGTCTCTTCTTATAAGGACACTAATCCTATCAGATCAGGAACCCACCCTTATGACTTCATTTCATCTTAATTACTTCCTTAGTGGCCCCATCTCCAAATACAGTAACACTGGGGGTTAGGGCTTCAACATATCAATTTGGAGAGAGACACAAACATTCAGTCTAAAATAGGCATCTTCATGAAATGGCTGATTCTACGGCTGGAGCACAGAAACTATAAAATAAGATGCAATGTCCTGTTGTGTCAAAAACAAAGGACATACTCAGTGAATGCTGGGGACACGTCAAAAGGACATAGGACCCTTCCCTTAAGTGTATGCTGGAATTAATGTCTTATTTCCAAAGAACAGTGAATAGGAAAAATAGTATCTTTACAGAGGAGTGACTTACCAGACATCCCCTTAAGCAAATGATCAAGGTTAACATCATCAGTGGTAAGTCATGTGAATGTCATGTACCCCCTGGTATGATGTCATCGGAAGCTACTTCACCTCTGTGGTATTCTTCCCCAAAACCTATAACCCCAATCTTATCTTGAGAAAAACCTCCTACAAACCCAAATTAAGGGACATTCTAAAAGATACCCAAACAAAACCGTCAGGGTCATAGGAGATAAGAAAAGACTGAGAAAGTGTCACAGAATGGGGACCAAGGAGATACGATAACTAAGTGCAATGATGCGTCTCAGACTGAATCATGGAACATAGTGAAAAACTAATGAAATCTAAAATAGAGTCTGTAATTTAGTTAAAATAACATACCAGTGTTGATTTCTAAGTTTTGACTGATGTACATTGGTTATATAAGATGTAACATTAGGGGAAACTGGGTAAGGGATACATGGGAACTCTATGTGCTATCTTTGCAACTCTTTCTGCAAATCTAAAATCACCCCAAAATAAAAAGCTTATTCAATAAGAAGACACAGGGGACAACTTGAAGCTCCCACTGTCCAAATCTAAAACAAAGCATCAAAATAAGTAATGGTAATAGGAATGGAGCATAACTATATAGGAAACCATGAGCCTATATTGTTATAAATAAATGAATAAACTGAATGCTTGAAGGGGGATGGGACACTTAAACAGTCTCAAAGCATTTCCCATCAAAATCCTTATTGATTACAAGTGGAAAACTTTACATGGAGATGCCTGGCAGACACCACTTTAATCAAAGGGAATCAAAGTGATCAAAGTGAACTTTATCAGACAAATGTAAAACATGTATCATCTTGTGATGTTCCTGCTAAAGACATACAACTTGACTCTAATCATGAAGAAACATTATACAAACCAAAATTGAAAGACATTCCATAAAAACTAAGTGCAATATGTGATCTGAACTGAATCCTTTCGTTGTAAAGGACATTGATGGGACAACTGCCAAAACTTAAATGCATCTGAGGATTGGGAGGCAGTAGTGTGACTTTGAGGGTAGCATTGTAGTTATGTTGGAAGTTGTCCTAGTTTGTAGGAAATACACAATAAAGTATTCAGGGCGGTTGGGCATTGGGTCACCACTCTCAAATAGTTCTGGGGGAAAACGTTCTTTACGCTATACTTAAAACATTTCTGGAAGTCTGAGATTATTTCAAAATGTAAAACTTCCCAGATTCACATGTTCTTGTTTATTGCCATCACTTTCTAGTCTAGTTCTGGCTACAAAAAACAAAACAAAATAAAAACTATGAAGTATAAAGTCAGAGAAATGGAGACTACTTGGAATCGAAAGCAAGTAGTTAAACTGGTAGGGTAATAGAACATCCAAAGTCCAGGAAATAAAGGCAAGCCAGGAACTAAGAGCAGATAATCACTGCAATGGGTTGAGGAAAGATAAAAACCAATTGTCCAAGGGTAGAGCAGATAGGGTGGGGTATGGTAGAGGCATGAGAGAGCAGCAGGAAGAGAGACAATGAAAGCATGTACAAATAGAGATTCAAACAAATTTCAATGAATCTAATGCTATTTTTGGCATTCACATGGAAATAAATATTTAACAGTAAGCTTCAAACACACAAAGAAAATGCCTTAACATAGGGAAGTATGAAATAAGTTTACAAACCTAAAGATAACAGTAGCAAATAAACAAAAAATTAAGCACCAAATACCTAGAAGACAAGTTTAGGGGCTCACAATGAGTTGCATCCCTAAAATCTAACAAAAGAGAAACTTATAATATTGCTAAGAAATAAAGAAATACTTATTGTGAAAACATTAAACAGAGTGGATAATAGTCTTGATTTGTTTTAAAGAGAAACATGCTTTGTATCAATGTTTGACTCTTAATAAATGTTAAGGAGGAAATACTACATTGTAACTTCTTGAAAACCTCTTTAAAAATTTACTTTGTTGGCCGGGCGCGGTGGCTCAAGCCTGTAATCCCAGCACTTTGGGAGGCCGAGACGGGCGGATCACGAGGTCAGGAGATCGAGACCATCCTGGCTAACACGGTGAAACCCCGTCTCTACTAAAAATACAAAAACTAGCTGGGCGAGGTGGCGGGCGCCTGTAGTCTCAGCTACTCGGGAGGCTGAGGCAGGAGAATGGCGTAAACCCAGGAGGCGGAGCTTGCAGTGAGCTGAGATCCGGCCACTGCAGTCCAGTCCCGGGGAACAGAGCAAGACTCTGCCTCAAAAAAAAAAAAAAAAAAAAAAATTTACTTTGTTGAGTATCCACTCTGGGCAAGGCACAGAACCTAAAACGTCAGTTGTGGGCTGCTGAGTGACCAGAGGGAAATAAGCTTTTGCATCAAATATGAAGTAGCATGGTTGATTTGTTTAAAAAGAAAATTATTGAGCCTGATTTACATTCTTGCCCAGAGAGAGGATCACTACCCAAACCCCCATGCATAAATGTGCCCTACAGAAGTTTCTGATGAAAACTCTCCTGGAGCAACAGCTTTGGATCTGCCCAAATGGTCCCTACTCAGGTAAAGTCCCAAAGACATGACTAAAATTTTGTTGGCCTGCAACAGCACTTTTCAACCTAGGGTCTACAATCCCCTAATGAGATCAGGGATAAGTTACAAGAGATCCATATCCCCTTGAAATAATATGCAAATTTTGCGTGCTTATGAATATTAGCACTTTCTCGGAGAGAGGTTTATAGCTTTCAACAGACTCTTAAGCTATAAACAGTTGACTAATTGAATAATTATAAGTGAATGGAGAGAGTTCCCTGCCAAAAAAGCTAACAGTGTTACATCGCAAAATTTATTTAACAAATGAATCCTGAGAGTGTGCTGTGGGTCACAAGTATCAACGGAAGTAGAGCATTTTAGAACAAGGTGGGGAGTAGTCTGCTTCTTTTACATTTCTCTTGAAATCATGTGTCAGTTTCTAGGTGACATGTTAAGGAGACAAAGGTAAACACTACATGATCCTTGCCCTTTGAAACACTAACAATATAGCTGCATACAGAGGAATTATAACACAATGGGAGATAAGGATATGAGCTTTGGAATCAAACAGAATTAGTTCTCCACTCTACCACCAATTAGTTGAATGCTCTTGGGCAAATTGTTTGACATTAACTTTGCATCTTTGTTTCTCTATCAATAAAATGGGAATAAGAAATTCCAATCTTACAGTCTTAAAATGAGGATTAAATATAATATTAAAACAACTCTAAGTATGGTGCCTGGCCATGGTAGGCACCCGAAAAAACAAAGGTTATTATTATTATAGACATCCAGAGGAAAGAGAAACTTGTTCTGGCTGGGGATTATAGGGAAATCTCAACTAGACCACTATACTCAATTTTGGGTACCATATTTTAAAAGACACAATGACAAAGTGGTAATGATGTGTATTCAGAGAAAAATAAACAAAATGGTGAGGAAACTTGGAATCATGTCCTAAAAACTAGTCATTTGAAGGAATTTAAGTGATCAGTTAAAAAGGAGAATACTGTAAATTCTCTATGTTGCCAGAGGGTAGACATTGGATCAAGACTTCAAGTGAATAAATTTTATATATTAAATATAAATAAGACCTTTAAAACAAAGAAAGTTGTCTGAAGATGGGGTAGGATACCTTATTTGTGGGGATTTGTTTGAAACAAAAAATATTTTTTTTAAAAAAGCAGACACGGTGGCTTACACCTATAATCCCAACAGTTTGGGAGGCCAAGCATGGCAGATTGGTTGAGCCTAGGAGTTTGAGACCAGCCTGAGCAACATGGCAAAATCCCCTCTCCAGAAAAAAATACAAAATATTAGCCAGCATGGTAACACGCATCTGTGGTCCCAGACACTCAGGAGACTGAGGTGGAAGGATTGCTTAAGGGAGGAAGGTCGAGGCTGCAGTGAGGCATGATTGTGCCTCACTCCAGCCTGTTAATTTGGGATACCATTGGTTGGTAGTAACAAAAGACCCAACTTGAAATAAGTGAAACAATAAAAGGGATTTAGTGGCTTGCATATATACGAAGTCCAGAGGTAGGTTAAGTTTCAGATATAGTTCGATCAGGGCTCCAGCTCGGCTTCTCTACATTTTCCCCACCAGGTCAGTCCTCCTTTGTGTGTCTGCTCCCTTAATGTCTGTCAGTTGCAGCCAGAGTCATATATCTCTGCATTCATATCCAGTGGAGAGAAAGAGATTCACTTACTTTAACAACCAAACACAAGTCCTAAGTTTCTCTGCTAAGCCAGGCTGAAATAATCACTATGACCAAGGGACTATCATGGACTGATGGGCTTCGGTCCGGGTTATTGCCCATCTTTTAACCAATCCCTCTAGGAAAAGGGAAGAACTGTGTTCTTTCATTTATGTCACCCCTACAGATGGGGATAGAGATTAAACCCACCCAAATCATACAGTTGCTAAAAAAGAGGTAGGTCTTCAAGGGGAAATCTGGGTGCGACTAGGATAGGCAAAAGGAAGAAAAGCGACTGAGTAGGCAACAGAATCAGGACCCCAGCAAGTAACAGAAGACATACTCGGAAATTAATTGGGGAGAACTTTTAAAAGAGACTATCTACAAAGATTTGAAGAAATCTTAGGCTACCAACATTCTTGTACTCCTCCTGGGCCCAAGGAGACAAGAAGAATGGTTATGATAACCAGGAGAGCTGGGCTGTATGGAGGGAGCCACTGGATAGAAACTCACCTTTAAAGAGGAAGCAGCCAACCCACAGTCACCTGTGAATAAATGCTGGGTCAATAAATGCTCCACTCTTGCTCTCCTGAATCCTCTGATCTCCCACTAGTGGCTCTGGCCAAGTGCAACCACAAAACAGAGGATAAGAGAGCCTTGTTGGTGCAATCCACAGTACAGGTTAGCCTCCCTGGATAAGGAGGGGGTGAGAAGGGTGGAGAATAGATCTAGAAGAGCAAATGGAAGCTATTCAGCACAACAACCAAGGGCTATCCTGCACATAATAATCAGCCAAAATATACAGTACTGCATAGGCAAATGTTCTAGTGATCTGATCTTCCGACTTCTCACTTATTACCCCTCTCAGTTCATACTATCCTCTTAGAGTCAGGCAATTATGTAATTAGGCAAACAAAATACAAACAGCCGAGATACATGATAAGCAATTTTAGAATTTAAAAATTTGTGAATAATTTTATTTACATTTTAATATTCCTTGGTTTGCCTGTTTTAGCTGAGCAAGGAAAGCTAAGCATAAAGCTTTTTAAAAAATTAAATTACATTCAAAATAAAAAATAAATTAAAAAATAAAGTAAACATTTTTAAAAAATCAAGGCTGGGCTTGGTAGCACAGGATCTGAGGCCAAGAGCTTGAGGCCACAGTGCAGTGTGCTATGATTGTGCCTGTGAATATGTGAATAGCCACTGCACTCCATCCTGGGCAACATAGCAACACCCCGTATCTAAAAACAAAAAACAAAACCTTTTTGTCCACAAGGAAAGAAGAATAAGTGCAAACAGAAGAATCAAGAGACAAAACTCAGGTAGTCAGTAATAGGAACCCGTTTTGCAGTAACAGCCTTTGATCAGAGTTGACTTCATTTAAAGCTGGAGCTTTGTTAGACGTTGTCGTACTACTTATTGTAATCTTACACTTCATAAACAATCATAACTTAAATAGAGGATAACATCCTAACCTGAAAACTAAATACTATCTACCATATTCTATGTGAAAATATGTCACAAGTTCAGAAAAGAATTTCTAAGCATAACCCAGTCATTAACTGGGAAATGAGCTATAGATTACATGAGATTTCTTTGGAATGGCTGTTAACACAGCATTTTGATGCTAACCACAAAGTATTCCTTCTCTTCTTGAATGTGTTTTCATAGCAGAGAACAGCATTTCTGAAACACTTTTCAAGAATTTCTTCCAAAACTAGAAACTCAAGGAGGCAGTGGTGTCCCAGAAATTTAGAAGTACATTTCCCTAATAGCTTTCAGTGTTCTTGTTACATTGAGAATAGGATAACAAAACACATGAAAAAGAAGTAGAACCCATAATTCAATTGTTTAATTACATTAGAGAAGAAAATATAATAGATAATTTTTGCATAGTATACACTAAGAAAAGTAACTTTTGGGGGTAAGCAACGGCATTTTTATTTTAAAGAAAGAATACTTTCAAAACGAAAACACCCCAATATTGTCAGGAAAAAAGTAGAGAATAATAGCCCTATTTTTAAAAGAGGTAATAATTACCGAATATATTGTTAGAGAAAACAAAGTACATTTTTAAATCCCACAGTTAAAGGACATAATATATGTAAGATAATTCTATTGTTCTTATACTGATGTAAAAAACAAACAGAAATACTTAGTTTTTAAAAATAAGATTATGACCAGCCTAGGCAACATAGAGAGACTGTTTCTCTACAAAAAATTAAAAAACACTAGCTGGACACAGTGGTGCATGCCTATGGTCCCAGCTTCTCAGATGGCTGAGATGGGAGGATCACTTGAGCCCAGGAGTTAAGGCGGCAGTGAGCTATGATCGCACCACTGCACTCCAGCCTCGGAGACAGAGTGATCTTGCTCTCTCGTCAAAAAAAAAAAAAAAGAAAAAAGAAAAAGAAAAGAAAAAGAAAGAGCAGAAAAAAAATTAATTACGAAAAAAGATTAACTAGAGTTTCTTACATCTGGTGGTTTGTGATTTTAAAAAGTGCTTGCTTGGTAATATTATGATTTCAAATGGATCTCTGTGAATTCACCATCAAGCTTCTCAAATTAACTATCATATTAGAGTACTTTGAAATGTAAGTTTATAATATCCAAAGTGAGACAATAGCATGTTTTGTTTCCTCTATTACTGATCCCGAATGTTGGCCCTAAGCACTTCACATCGTCTTCTAATTACACAATAGAATCTCTTCCAGATTTTAGGGTAAACAATATGACAAAAACAAAACACATGGACACACATAAGACCTGTAAGAAAAAAAACCTAAGTGAACACAAATAGTCTAAGAAGCAAATGCCCCTGTTTTCTCCATTTTGAAATCCCAATGACAATGATATTGAAACAGAACCAGGTTAACCATAATACAATTTACAGAAATACAATAACACATATATTAGAAAAAATATTAAAACATTACCTTAATTAATCAAAATTCTAAATTCAGTTGCAAAAGACCAGACACACACATATACAATGGCTATGAATAGGAACCAGTGTTTGCAACATCACTATTGACTATAAATGATTCATTAAAAATAATTACATTATTCACTATAAATTACTCACTATAAACACATTCCAAAACACTAACAAAGACATAAGTATAAATATTCAAATCACAGTGGCATGAGGTACTTGGGGATCTAGGTAGGTTGATAAAGGTGGAATAGAATCCATTGCAGGACTGGCCGGGCGTGGTGGCTCATGCCTGTAATCTCAGCACTTTGGGAGGCTGAGGCAGGCGGATTACCTGAGATCAGGCACTCAAGATCAGCCTGGCCAACATGGTGAAACCCCGTCTCTACTAAAAGTACAAAAATTAGCCACGCGTGGTGCACACACCTGTAATCCCAGCTACTCGGGAGGCTAAGGCAGAAGAATTGCTTGAACCCAGGAGGCGGAGGTTGCAGTGAGCCGAGATCACACCACTGCACTGCAGCCTGGGTGACAGAGCGAGAATCTATCTCAAAAAACAAACAAACAAGCAAACAAAAAATGCAATGCAAGACTAATCAGAAACGAACAGAATCCAATGCAGGACTAATCAGAAATGAGACTGATAGCTGGGTGCAGTGGCTCACACCTGTGGTCCCAGCACTTTGGGAGGCAAACACAGGAAGATCACTTGAGTCCAGGAGGTCAAGACCAGCCTAGGCAACATAGAGAGACCATGTCTCCACAAAAATTTTTTAAAAAATTAGCCAGGCATGGTGGCATATGCCTGTAGTCCAGCTACTTGAGAGGCTGAGGTGGGAGAATCACTTCAGCCTGGAAGGTCAAGGCTGCAGTGAGCAGTGATCATTCCACTGCACTCCAGTCCAGGTGGCAGAGCAAGTCCCTGTCTCAAAAAAAATAAATAAAAACTAAAAAGGAATGAGACTGGAAATGTAGGCAGGGGCCAAGTCACAAAAAGCCTAAAAGTCTTAAACTGCTGTCCTATCATTTCATGCTTTTCAAACTGAGATCTGAGTACTCCATGGTAATACAGAAATATGGAAAATCAAAGGTTAAATATAGTACATTTTCCATGTCAAGTTTATGAAAAAAATTTGGGAGTTAAATGCTGTTTTTATGTTAAATCCAATGTTACTAATAGAACATAAAATTAATATAAAATTTTCAGACAGAATACAAAACTTCAAAGCAATTTCAGTCTTGCAACAGTCTAGTTCAGATTCACTGTTCTTTACTGTTGAGGACAATTTGAGAAGTTTTTTTTATGAGCAGGAGAGTGACATGATCAGATTTGTGCTTTGGGAGTATCCCTCAAGTGAAGCAGCATGCAGAAGGAGCTAAAATGTAAGAAACAGGACAGTAATGAAGGTAGGTGACAAACTGAAAAGTTGTAACAGTGAACAAGAGATGAAAAGGACTTGAACCAGAGCTGAGGCTGTGAAAACAAAGAGGGCCAAGAAGATTCCAGAAAGCTTAGGCAGACCAGACAGGGTTTGACTGAATGCACAATAATTATTCAGTGAGAAAGCTTTTGAGAACTTAATATAAAGGTGTTCAGTTTTTTTAGAGCCAGTACTTCTATAAGGTATTTGATAAAATACCTCTAAAAGCTTCCAGTTAAAAGTAATACTTTCAGCGTGCCTTTTAATTATAGGAACTATAAAGTTGTGGGATGCTATTATAAATCTGCTATACAAAAAATAAAACAAAATTTGAGATTTATGAAAACTACATTTAATAAAGAAAATACCCATATATTTCCAAGGGTAAGAAAAAATTATTGGGTTTCTACTAGTAAGTTATTAATCAGTATTTTCTAGAAACATAAATACACAGTTTGAGAACTAGAGTTATGAATGTCTTTGATCCTTAAAGTGATATTCTAAAATAAAGAAATGAGGCCAGGCACAGTGGCTCACACCTATAATCTCAGCACTTTGGGAGGCCGAGGTGGGCAGATCACCTGAGGTCAGGAGTTCAAGACCAGCCTGGCCAACATGGCGAAACCACATCTCTACTAAAAAATATAAAAATTAGCCAGGCGTGGTGGCAGGCTTACGTAATCCCAGCTACTCGGGAGGCTGAGGCAGGGAGAATCACTTGAACCTGGGAGGCAGAGGTTGCAGTGAGCTGAGGTCGCACCACTGCACTCCAGTCTGGGTGACAGAGCGAGACTATGTCTCAGAAAAAAGAAAAAAAGAAAGAAATGAATGAATCAACACAGACTCTTCTGGAACAGAACAAGAACTTAGTATTTCAAAGATATCTGATTACTTAATGATTGAACAAAAGCCCTATTAGCCATTTCATAAGGATAAATACGTAGTTTTAGCACAGGTGATTTTATGTAGGCCTTACTGGCAAAAAGACACAAAATAAAGTTAAACTTTCATTAGTAAGTTGACAGTAAAACGCAGTCATAAGGAAAAGCAGACATTATAATTAAGGGAAATTGTTAAAACACAAAATACAAAAAAAATTCATGCAGAACAAATTCATGAAAATATTAGTTTAAGAAAAAGTAGATGAAATCTCAAAAATACAAATCCCAGTGTAATTATCAGAAAGCATCTATCACTAATTAAAACTGTTCCTTTTATTAGACCCTTTGATATATTTTTCATGTCTATTGCGAAGAGAAATGAGAAAGATACCAACAGCAAAGCAAGAATAGACAGAACGTCTTGAATTTGGGGTCTAAATATTTTTAGAATTAATGCAAGGAATTGTGATAACAAAAACAGCTGACATTCTACAAAGACATTGAGATACTTCTCTATTTCTCTTCTCCTAGACTGTCTATACAAAGAGCTGCTATTTTTTAAATTTGTTTTTTTAAAAAATGCCATCTGCTTCTTCCAAGCCTCCTCCTTCCTGAGCTCCCTTGCAGTCCTCTATTTGTATGGGCAGGGGAGGCTGCTTCCAAGAAATCAGTCCACTGCAGGTGTCCTTAACAGGTAGTATCACAAAACATTACCTGACAGATGGGAAGTGGACCATGGCGGAATGGAAAGAGTTGAAAGACAGATGAGATAAACAATATTGACAGACATTGCATTTTGAAACAAAATACCCCCTCATGCCTACAGGTTACAAGGTTATATGTTCATATTTATTGTGAAGGGCTAAGTAAGGTCTCATTACATAGTAATGGGGCATTGGTCTCATTATTTTATAAGTCACATGGAAGAACTGCCATGCAATTGTCAATAGCCAGCCCTCTTGCAATTTCATGCATCCTGTTACAGGAGGAACTACACAAGTTAGCCCAAATCCGCAACTACCAGGATAGCCCACCACACACAGTGCAATATATAAATTCAGATTATGTGTGAAACATGTGTGAACATCCAGACAGCAAAGAAATCCCGAAGAATCAAAGAAATGATTTCATGTTTTTGGTAAAATAAAATATGCATAGGAAAGGAGAAAAGGACAACATCCCAGGATAACAATGGTTATCTTTAGGTATCAGAAATATGGGTAATTTCTGTGTTTCCCCTTTGTGCTTCTCTGTTTTTCCTAGCTTTCCTACAATGCGCATGCAGCTTTTGAAATCAGGGAGAAAAAAAAAAAAGTTAAATAGATGCAGAGTTTCTAATCTTAAAAGCAACAGTTAATCTGGATTAAAGACACAGAGTAGCTATCTTTAAATCTCATCCAAGTTACTGAGGAACAAATCCTCCAGTACTGTACTTGGCATAGCAGGAGGCGGCTTCAAGGCTCCAAGGAGCGCAGCAATAACTCTATTCTGGGGCCTTAGCAAACTGAGGAGACAGAGTTGTTTCATAGAAACTTGGTCAAGTGCTGCTGCAACAGCAGCGAAACTCACTCCCAGCTCTCTCGTGCCCCTGCTCCCCTGTGGCACTTCCAAGCCCCGGGGACTCTACGCGGGAGCCCCCGCTCCTCTCAAGGTGCTCCCGAAGCTTCGGCCCCCCCTACCCACCCCCAGTAAAATGTGCGCTCCACAACTCACCTCCACTCTCCTCCTTCTCCTACTCCTCTACGGGCCGTAGGAGAAGGAAAGAGCGGGCCGAACTTGGAGGCAGCAGCCCCTGATTCCCGTGACCTCGGAGAAGCCGCTTCGCCTCTCAGAGCCTCAGTTTCCCAATCTGCCCCCCTCCCTGGCAGGGCGTCTGCAGGCTAGAAACCCCAAGAGTTCCGTCAAACCTAGGGAGCCGACCACTCCCCAGGACCGCTCTGAGGCGCCCCGGATCCCAGCCTGGACACGGAGCGCCGCCCCGCCGCCCCACCGCCCCCCCGGGACGCGTCGCCCCCAGCACCGTCCCGGTACCTGGCAGTTACTGTCCTGGGGCAGGTTTTTCACCAGGATTTTCCTGCGGTTGCTCAGCTCCCGCCGCATCCGCAGCAGCCGCGCGGCGACCTCCTCAGGGGGCAGCGCGGCGGGCGCCGGGTCCGGGGCGCCCTCGTGCGCTTCGGCTGAGGGGCCCTGCCCGCGCAGTCCCGGCCCCGGCCCCGGCCCCGCCGCGCTGCCCAGGCCCGCGCCCCCCTCGCCGCCGCCGTCTCCCGCCGCCGCCGCCATCTTCCCGGGCGCCCCGCGGCTTTGGACTCCTCGGAGGCTCCAGGGGAAGCGGAGAGAGAAAGCGGGAGGAGGCTCGGGCGAGGGCGAGGCGGGCAGAGGCCGCAGAGTGGGCCCAACCGCGGGGAAGAGGGGCGGCGGGAGGAGGGAGGAGGGAGTAGAGAGAGGCGGTGCCGCAGCCAGCAGCCGGCTGGCGGAGAGAGGAAACCTGAGGCGCCGAGGAGGAGCCCGAGAACCACCTCGCGGGAACCTCCCCCGCCGGCCCCCGGCCCCGGCGTACAGGCGCGCCCCCGCCCCGCCTCTCGCTGGTCAGCCGGCGGGGCCGGGCGCCGCCACCAGGACACCTGTGCGGGCGCGGACGGGCAGGCGGGCTCCCGCTCTCCGTGAGGCCTTCGTGAACGCCCAAGGTCGAGCTCTGGGGGTTGTGGCCCCTTTGCGGTGGCTTCGCCGGGCGACTCAGCCCCAGGCGCCTGTCCCCGGGTGGCCCCCCACGTGATGCCGCAGCTCTCCCCCGGTTCCCCTCGAAACTCCCGCGCTGGGGCGGCCGGGGGATTGCGGGGACGGCGGGCGCGAACTCGGGCTTCCCACACCCGGGGTGGGGCTGAAGGGGTGGCAGGAGGGCGCCTCCCGCAGCCCGGCTGGCTCCCGACGGAAAACCCTTCTGCTGCGTTCAAGATGAGCATATTTGGCAAAGTTTGAGTTTCCAATGAGATTTTCTGGGGAGTAAAAAGAGGGACATTGTGGGAGAAATTTTATGTGTTTGGTTAAACCTGATCGTAATGTATTTTGCTAGCAGTGTATGAGAAAGCCTGTGCCCTTCACCTGTCCCTCTGTCCCTGTCATGCAGTTCCTAAAATCTAAAACCTGAGTAGTTGCGTCTGCAACATAGAAAGTGATGCTGAAACAAAAACTAGAATGGAAAAGGAGCTGTGGCAGAGGAGCTGGAGAATACTCTGCTTGGAACGTTATTTTAATTGAAACTTGGAGGGAGAGTTGCAGTGTAGAACTATACTTAGTCAAACGGATGTCATCAGATCAAAAAATCCAGCAGCTTTTGGCACTAGCCCAAATGACCATCAGCGAAGGCGACCATGCATCTTCATTGTGTAGCATACAAGTACATTAGCAAAAAAAAAAAAAAGACTTTAACACTAATTTAAAAAATAAAAAATAAATAAATAAAAACAAGATGTTTTAAATATTTTTTTAATACTACACATTCAGTCCTTACCATGTGCTCCGCCCAACCACGCATTTCTAAATGCTTTACATATACGTATTTACTTACTCTTCATGATCATTCAGTTACGTAGGTTTTGTTTTCCTCACTTTACACGTGAGGAAATGGGATCTGTTCTGATTAATTCCAAAGCCCAATGTTCTAAATAGCATAAAATAATTAACCTGTAATCCGTCCACCCAAAAATAATGGCTGCTAATACTTGTATCATTAAAATGATATTCTGCAGTACACTCTTTTATACCACCACTATTCCTGATAACCAAAGGGTAGAAACAACCCAAATGTCCATTTATTGGTGAACAGAGAAGCAAAATGTGGGATATACATATATGCAATGAAATATTTTTAGGCATAAAAAGGAATTAAGGACCCCTACAAGGTGGACGAATCTCCAAAGCATTAAATGCAAGAAGCCAGAGACAAAAGGTCATACATTGTATGATACCATGCGTATAAAATATCAGAATGGGTAGATTCATAGAGTGGAACACAGATTGGTGTTTACTAAGGGCTGGAAGAGAAGGTAATGGGCGCAAACATCCTTATGGAATGATGAAAATCTAGTTTTGGAACTAGACAGAGGTGGCAGTAGCCCAATAATGTGAACGTACTAAATAGTCACTGAACTATTCACTTTTAAAATATTAATTTCATTATGTGACTATTACTGCATAAAAATGTTTTTGAAAGATATTCTGTAGTTTACAGCTCTGTTTTCTGGTTTTTACAGTATGTCTCCTAAATCCCTTTATATGCCAATATATTTGAATACCATGGTTTTTATGACTGCATATTATTCTATTGAATTAGAAAATTCACTTATTTCTCTTATTTCCTAGTATTAGCCATGTTTATCTATCGTAAACAGCACTCAGTTTAACCCTCTATGCATATTTGAAGATCATTATTTTTCCATAGAATGAAGAACTAGAAGCAAAATTTCTGTATCAAAGAGTAAACATATTTAAAGATTTTTAGATGTTTCCAAACTACCTCAATTTTACCTATCACAAGCATTGTATGATAGCACTTATTTCTCTGCTTGCATCCGTGATATTCTAATATCAAAGGAATGTATCATTTTGCTTTTAATTTGTATTCCTTTGATTTTAAAAGGTATACATTTTAAACTCCAATAAAGCCCTACTTTGTAGAGCTGACAGACTTTGAAAAGTACATTCTTTTTTATTTTATTTTATTTTATATTTTTATTATTTATTTATTTATTTTTTTGAGATGGAGTCTCGCTATGTCGCCCAGGCTGGAGTGCAGTGGCGCGATCTCGGCTCACTACAAGCTCCGCCTCCCGGGTTCACGCCATTCTCCTGCCTCAGCCTCCCGAGTAGCTGGGACTACAGGCGCACGCCACCACGCCCGGCTAATTTTTTGTATTTTTTTTTTCAGTAGAGACGGGGTTTCACTGTGTTAGCCAGGATGGTCTCGATCTCCTGACCTCCTGATCCGCCCGCCTCGGCCTCACAAAGTGCTGGGATTACAGGCGTGAGCCACGGCGCCCGGCCGAAAAGTACATTCTTTAAAGAAGCATGAATAGCCTTAGCATAGGCTGTAACCTTGTGTCATTCATTATGTTTCACAACGTATATATTCCAAATGAATAACACCTCCTTGACATTTATTAAATGTCCCTATGTGCTAGATAATACATATATAAAGGCACTAAGAAGACAGAAATAGTAAAATAATGCTCCTGTACAATAGGGGCTAAGTCTCACTGAGAAAAAATTATGCAATGATTATAATTAAATATAATAAACATGCAAACGGATAGTGGTCTGAATCTAACTTTAGTGATTGCTTTTGCTCCAAACGTCTTCCAAAGTGCTTTTTTTTTTTTCCTCAGACGGAGTCTTGCTCTGTCGCCCAAGCTGGAGTGCAGTGGCCTGGTCTTGGCTCACTGCAACCTCCGCCTCCTGAGTTCAAGCAATTCTCCTGCCTTAGGCTCCCGAGTAGCTGGAACTACAAGCATGTGCCACCACGCCCAGCTAATTTTTTGTATTTTTTGTAGAGTCGAAGTTTCACCGTGTTAGCCAGGATGGTCTCGATCTCCTGACCTCATGATCTGCCCGCCTCAGCCTCCCCAAGTGCTGGGATTACAGGTGTGAGCCACCGCGTTCAGCCCCAAAGTACTTTTTTTGGAATTGACTTTATAATCTATGGCAAGTTATTCTGCATAGTTTCTGTGGTAGCAAATAGTCACCTCTTAGAGATGGGTTTAATTTTTGGAAATAATTAAATGTTATTTGAGGTTAAGTCTGGTGAATGAATCAGGTGTTGATTATGTTTTGGGGGTTATGATAATGTAATTGCAGCTTTGGTCCCAATGGGGACATGATTACAATGTTATCAAGTTCTTAAACCAATTTTATTAAGTGACTACTTGGAATTGATCCCACTCCTTGTGCAATATTGCTATGTCGTATAGGGTAGTGGCTTTCAAACTTTTTTGACCCAATCTAGTGGGAAATATATGCCACAGTGGGAAATATATTTTATGTCACAATTCAGTAAACACACACACACAATCGAAATGAAGATTTCACAAAACATCACGCCCCTACATCATGTAGCACATTCTAGTATTTCCTATTCTGTTCTATTCTATTCTAATCCATTTTTAAATTGCTTGAATTACACAGTTGATTTTGCATATCACTAATGAGTCCTTACTCACATTTTGATAAACACTGCCCTAGATTTCAAATCAAGTATGTTTTACATTTGCTCAATTGTTTTCAAGGAATTAGGGGAAATGGCAGAATCTACTGGTTAAAAATAATTTAAAACTGAATTAATTGCTATTGCCACAGAAAAGAAATGGATGGAAACTGCAAAGACTTTGGAATGCCACTGTAATTCCAAAGACTTCCTCGCATTCCAGGCTTAGCCTGACTCTTTAAATAGCTGCTTCCATGGCATACTAAAGGAACACTCTAATCTGAGCTTGAAGTGGAATATAATTATCAAGCGGCAATATATTTACCAATACCCACAGGTAATTATCATGATCTATATAATGACTGTGTTCTTAAAATATGAGCCCTATGCTAGCTTTAGCCTTTATTTTTTAAAATATTGGTGGTAATTTTTGTGTATTTTTAAAGTTCTGCAATTGAGGAAAACGCTAGATGTTTACTAAGTCTCAGTTGAATAATAATAGTAATAACAGCTTCTTGTATCCAAACTCTTATGCTTATATGTTATGATAATATGATGAAAATAACTATGTGAAAAGACCTTGTAAACTATAAACAGTATACATTATTCATTTAGCAGTATTTGTTGAATGTCTATAATGTTCCAGACACTGTACAACAACACACCGGATTTGATTGATTTTTATTCAGGAGTGGACTTTTCCCTGAAGAAAGTAATTGCAACTCTGTAATTGTAAATTCCGTGTCATAAATGCTGTGAATAAAGTACTCTTGGTAGCACAGAAAGGCATTCAATTTTGACTTAGAGGAAGCCATTATGAGGAGCTAGGTCTTAAGGACAAGTAGGAGTTTTCTAGATGAAATGGGGCAAGTACTGAAACAGGAAACAGAAAGAGGCCCAAAGGCCTCAAAGGGACTGGTAGGTCTGTGGAAGAATAAGTTTGGTGTTTATGAAGACTATACTTCTTTTGGGAGAGTAGCAGGAAATAAACGAGAAAGGTAGAAGATGTCATTCCAGTTTAAAGAAGTTGATTCCATTTTAAGTCAATACTTCAGTATGGCATAAAAGGCAGTCAAATAGAGAACAAGAACATTAGAGGCTTTGTGGCAGGGAAGTGACATGATAAGATTTAGCACTTTAAAATGTAATTCTGACAATCAAGACAATGAATTTATTGGTTCTTATGTTAGGGAGACCAGTTAGAAATCTTTTGAAACACAGTAGAAACATTCAAGGGCTTATACTGGCATAGAATAATAATAATAACAGCAATTAAGTATATAGAGCTTTACGTAGGTTAGCTAAGCTTTTATTCATTCCCTTTTTCTTTGTATTATTTCATTTAAAACCTGTGATGTAATTTCACAACCAACCTGTGATGTTGCTAGTATGTACCTATTTACCAATGAGGAATCAAAGGCAGAGAAGGTCAGGAGCCTTGTTCAAAGTCACACAGCAGGCAGGGGCCCCAGGGTTCCAATGCAAATCCATCTGCTTTTGGAGCCCAGGTGTGTAACCTTGTGTAACTGTAGCCAGAGAAGGAGCTGGATCTGTGAGACTTTTCTGAGAAAAACACATAGAGCAAAGAAGCATCAGAATATAGTGACGAGAGAGCAGGATCTAGAGTCACACTACCTGAATTCAATTTTGTGTAACTGGAACAACAATTAGGTTGGTGCACAAGTAATTGTGGTTTTTGCCAAATGGCAAAAACCACAT